>NC_136070.1:424067708-424352708 GCF_964261635.1 Lissotriton helveticus
TACACAGCCTATCGAAATGCCCAATGTGATTCCTGTATAAAAAAAACCCTTGTATCTAGGGACCAATATGTAATGAGACTCTAGCACTCAAACTTCGTGCGCCCTGCCTCCAAGCCTCCCAGGTCTACCACCTAACACAAAATTGTACTCATACAGATTCATTAACTGTTACTAGTATCACTAGTAATAAGCTACAAACTCTATCAACAACATTCTTTGTGACTGTATTTGCATACTAGGATTAAGAAGACTCCTTATTAGTCTGACCTGTGGTAGACTCACCTATCCGTCGGTACCTCAAGCTTCCATCTGAGACTTGGGGGAGGCACCGACTTGTAGATGGTCTCTTCTTTAGTAGTGTCTCCGGGGGTTGATGGTATGGTAACCCTCCGCCTCAGTTATTTATAAAGGTTTTAAAATGTATATATTGTGTGATCATAGAGTGGTTTGGTTAGTCCCCAGTGACATCGCCCTGCTTCTTTAGTAACTGTAACAGCAGCAGCATTATTATTCACCCTGTTATTGATGGATTTCGGGGCGCACTACTTTGCGCGCGAAATTGCGCGAGAACTCGCGCTAAAGACTACTGGATGACATCATAAACTCCATTTTTTTAGTTCATTGCGTTACAGTTGCTATGGGTAATAAGGGACACATTAGATGTTTGGTTTACATCATGTCAATAATCTGACCTGGAGCACACCAGATGAACAATCGACAGTGCGCTCGGTGGAGGAGCGAAACCGCCAATATTTATTGGCTTCCAAGCCTAGTTTGATCGACTCTGACCCAGAACTACTAAATGACATCATCTACTCCATCTTTGTAGTTCTTTTGGTATCGTTTTTAATGGGTGTTAAAAAGCACATAGACGCTTTCGATCAGAACCCTGTCCTGCTCAGTGTTATTAAGTGTGCCAAAAATCCAAGGCATTAAAGTAAAGCGCTTGACCATGCGCTGAATACAAACGCGTAAAAAACACAGCGTTCTACATTACAGGACATTCTATGTTGTATTGCAAGTCTCACAGGACCTTGAAAGATATGAACTGAACGATGATGTCGACTTGCCCATTGTGATAGTATTTTTTGCTAAACCGATCACAGCAGCAATACTGGATATTAGCCAGTCCAAACTTAGTTTTGAAGGATAGAGTTATATAATCGATACTCTAAGACGTGTCAGCAGACTATAAGTATGGCTATATAGAATCATTGTATCTACAGTAAAGGTTCTAGCCAACAGTGTATTTACAGGAACCACCGGCTAACGTTGAAGAACTATTAATGGTACATAACCTGCTCCACCTCCGAGACACAGACACTTCTTCTGGAGGTCATAATTATGAGGTGTGTATTAGTCATGATAATGCAGGCTACAGCAATACTAAGCCTCGGCCCTCTTTGTGTTAATAAAGCTTATGCCACCGCCGCTTATATAGTTGTATTTGTTAAAGTATAACAACCCTATATAATCTAAAAGTGTATATCTCAGTTCATATTGAAATATCTACGTTTATACAAAGCGGGGGGCCTATGCTGAGGTAAGCTAAACCCGAGGGTGGAACCCTATAGTAGGGTCCATGGAATATCATCGTTTAGTCCACATTTATCAGTCTGGAGCTTATAAATCCATTTTTGTTCCTTTGAGAAAAGATAGCTTGACACATCACTTATGTGTCCAGGTATATAGGGCTTCTCAAGGACAGTCCATTGGAAATCGGTTTCATTATGCTGTTTCTCCAAGAAATGTCTTGTGAGTTTCGTGTGGGACTTCTTACAGCGAATAGAGCTCTTATGCTCTAACATTCTTGTGCGGACTTTTCGAGTTGTCATGCCCACATATCGAATGGAACATATACATCTCAGCATGTAGATTAAATTATTGCTGTTGCAATTGCTAAAGTTGCACTGCACCCAAGGTCTATTCGTACCTATGTCTATCTCGCTGGTATGATTCGTCTGGGGACAGACAGAGCAAATGCCGCAGGGGTGGTGACCCACCACAGGAGGGAGATTCCATAGGGTTTCGCCAATTTTCTTTCTGGTTTCTTTGGGGCGTGTGTGTACAAGCCGGTCCCAAATGTTACTGGCCCGTTTAAACGCAAATCAGGGCTGCGCTATCTTTTCTTTGCTATGATTAAGAAGGCGCCAGTGTCTTCTCACAATTTTCTGGATACTGTTACTCCTAGTATTGAAAGTGCTCACGAATGTGAGTCTTTCAAGTGGTGGTTTAGCAATTGGAGGTTCAAGAGGGGCATCTCTATTGTTATTCATTGCTCTTTTCCTTGACCTCTTGATCAGCGAGCTAGGATAATGTCTCTCCTTCAGTTGTGTGCAAAGGTTAGGTGGTAGACCTGGGAGGCTGGGAGGCAGGGCGCACGAAGTTTGAGTGCTAGAGTCTCATTACATGTTGGTTCCTAGATACAAGGGGTTTTTTTATACAGGAATCACATTGGGCATTTCGATAGGCTGTGTAATCTACGCTTTAGGGTGCTCCATTTCTGTTTTCCTTCTTGTATCTATGTAGCGCGGGGCCTCGTACAACCTGAGCAAGGTCCAGGTGAGGTGAGGTCCTTCTCCCTACCATGGAGGGTGAGCATGAATATATTATATAGTTTTTTCAATTATTTTTTGGTGATACCAGGTGTGTGGGCAACTGACACAGTCAGTCTATAATTAATGACTATATATTTTCTTCCATAGAATTCGTATTTCCTTATTGACATGGAGGGCTAATGTTTGCGGTTGTTACAGGTTGTACCGTATTCAACCTTTCGAATTTTTATTTCTCTCACTTTGGTGGTGGTGGTGTTTCTTTTGTTCCACTACTACTTGTGCAACTATTGAAAGAACAGAGGCCCTGATGAATGCCATGGGATTTTATACCCGATAGGCAGAAACATGTTGGCCCGTTATTAGACAGATATTTGTTTGACTGTCTCTCTTGCACTGTTCTTGGTTTTTAATTAGGAGGTGTGGTTCGTCCGCAGAATAAAGTTATTAGTAGGAGGACACTCCATCCTATTTTAAAGTCACATTTTCTTTGTTGCACTGTTATTCACTTGACCATCAAGGATCAGCCATCACTAACGGTTCACGCATGTTGGTGGACCCAATCCTTAACCAACAATAGATGGTGCGGTGTTTGTTGTCCCAATGATCAGGGGACCAGACTGACATGCACTTGGGTTTGGCCAAATGATAGGACTGATCACTGAGTCTATTTGATGGAAGCCCTTTACTAATTGGTCTGGATTTGTCAGCCATGTATGAATGATCTGCGCTGTGTTGGCTTTTCCTATACACACGGTGTTCACCTTATATTGAATTACGCTGTCTTCATGTGATTTATACACCCCGAGATCCTGGTGACTCGGACTGACAGTCCAGCTACATAATTAAGCTGATAGACCCCCTGTGTTTTCTGTGTTATACATATAGAAGTTGCTGGGGATATTAACCAGGTACGGGTCTCTAAACCTTATATCCCTTGGACCCACCCTGAATCTGTTCTGTTGTTGTTTATATCCTTCAAGGATACCCATCTTGACTCTTTTTGTGTATATTATCATTTATTGTTTGGGTATCCCAACTATGTAAATCTCACTCTCACTTGTTTTTGTTGCATCCCTTCCTGTCGCTGTACATACCTCCTCATGTGTCACTTGTGCCTTCACAATTTTTCACGAGCACTTGTGCACAGTATCCCACAGGTTAAATGCCATTCAATGTAACGCAGTGTCACACTTTCATATGTTTGAATATATGACGCTAAATATGACAAATATATGCATTTACTAAAGTACATTCTATGTTGTCTCCCTAGTTTTCCTCCTTCCACTCCCAGTAATTTATTGTGCTGCCTGAAATTGACCTTTAATTAACACTCTTAGAGACATTGTTGCATGTTACAGATGTTCGCCCTAGTCTCTTTAGGGTTTACGGGCTACCTCCTGTAGTCTGATACTGCAACATGACATCACAACATCACACTGACCCAAAGCCCTTTCTCTATGTGTATTGTGTTTTCACAATATTTCATGAGGTCTTCCAGAATCAATAACAATCATTAACCAACCATAAAAAGGAAACTTTGGAGGTGGTCACCACACTGCCATACTTATCCATTCCCACAACAGCGCAATCTATGTTCTGTGTGAGCCAGTGGTTGAAGTGGGCGGGATCGGCAGGGCACGGCGTGCCCCTATTTCTCGAATTTCACAGATTCCGTTCCCCTACTTTCTTATTTTAAACATGCTTTCCAGCAGGGTCGAAGTGGCAGGGCGGACAATCATGCCCGAGGGGCCTGTGGCAGAGGCAAGCGAGTGGCCGCTTTTATTAGTTTGTGGCTCAAGCAACCCTGTATAACTGGATTCAACTTTCCAACATTTTTCCAGCTTCAGGGCAATTTGAGCAGGCCATTAATTGCTACTTGTGGAATTACAATAGACATCAGGAGGACGCCCATCACCTGGTGCACCTCTTTCATACCAGGCCCCCAGGAGGTGTCAGTGAGCCTTTGAGAGAGGTGGTCTTTTCAGCAGTGCAATAAACAAGTCGCCAGTGAGAGGAGGAAGCTTTTGTCCCCCACAGCAGGTCACAAGGATCAGACAGACACGCCTCAGGTCCATCAGACAGACAAGCCTCGGGTGCCTGCTGCCAGTTTCCTCAGATTGAGGTTAGGAGTTTCATTTAAATACTGTGCAATGGAATGAGAGCAGAGAACAAGAAACACTAAAGTTTTAATTAACTTTTCAATTTAAAGACAAATCTGACTCGAAACAGATGCCTTTTTAGCCATGAAGGTTTGCGAACTGCAATTGTGGGCCACTTTCTTTTGGGGTGCACGGGCCACCTTTTCATCCCAATCCGACCCTGCCTCCCGGATGGCAGAAATTGCCAAGGACAATAGTTAAGCCTCGGCTTTTGTGGGCGGGCGGAACGGGCAGAGAAAGAAAAGGACTTTGTCTTTTCCTTCATGCCCACAGAAGACAAGGACAGTGTCCAGTTCTCCTGCAGTCTCGGGGTGGAGAGAAATCAAACTTTCCAAATATTAAAAATAGATAACCAACTAATTAAAGCAAGACAGAGTGGTTGCAAGGTGACCATATTGATGTATTCCCACCCAAACACATTAGCGCCACTTTACAACGTTTGCCAGTGAAGCGCTACTTTTGTTTTCTCCTCTCTCTTTCAACATTGTTTTCCCTTGGTGGGAAAGTGCACCTTTCCTGGAGGTACTGAAATACCTGTTTGATGGGTGAATTGGAAAACAAAATGAGTACAGCGGCTGTGTGTACACGAATGTGGTTTCTTTAAACCATACTGCCTATGTTTTGAAAATATATATGCAATGGGCACTGAAACGGGTCCCTTCCGGGCCCTGTAGTCATGGTCTTAACTTTTCATGTAAAAGCACTCACTAATTTCTGAATAATGAGTGTAAAAGGAAAAAGGTAACCATGTTGTTCCTGCTTACATTTCACATGATTTACTTAATCTTGCATTCCCTAGGAGTATTTGCTTTTTGTATATGTTGTTAATTTTTTTTATTCAGCATATTGCTCTTGTCTAGTGCGCAATTTGAATTAAGTCACATCCAGTTGTTTATAGCGGGTCAGTGCAGTGCAAGTTTCTCTAAGTGGGACAGTATGGTGTTCAGTGGGGGACAGGATGTGGCACTATGGTCAGAGCTGCTGGATTTGGAACTGGGGAACCAGGTTCAGCCTTAATGACCAGGCTCCAAGACCACTCTCCTGAGGGAGCACATTGAACGCAAGACCGTAGAAGACCTGGAGTCACAGCACCAGCAGGTGGACCCTAGCGGTGGCAGGTGTGGGTTGACCTTGAAGGGCTGTCCACCAAAATCCATGTAGTTCACCTCCAGTCTCGCGGGCAGGACTATTAAGCAGCACACCATAGAGTGACAGTGACTCTGCCACTGAGGTCACAGGACCCTTGAGCAGGGAGCTCTAGGGCAATGTGACCGCATGGGTGCTGACTTCAGGTGGGGGCATCGTGTTTGTAAACATAATATGGTTTTAAAACCACTTGCTGCCTTCTTCCTGGCCTCCAACAATTTTCGGCAACAATGATAATGTTATGATAACTCCAGTGATTAATGTTCTTAGTAGAGAGAGATGGTGTTTTATCTAGTGGAAGTTTTGACTCATGGAAAGGAAGCTCAGAGGGTTAACGTACCTGCCGCTAAGAACATGTATGATGCAGATCACAAAGTGCACCTAATGTAAATAGTTCAGTGGGTTCCTGCTTTTGTCAGAGAGACCCTATTGTTACTTGCCGTTAATAAATTAAAATCCTAACATAAAACAGTGAGCTATTAACTGTCATGTAAGAGCTGCATGCAAATTGCAAGGTATAAATTAGAGCGTTATGGTTTTTCCCCAGTCTTTGATTATCCTAATGTTGCAAAAAAGGGTTCATTTGAATAGAAATCAATTGTGATTATTAAAGAGAACCCCCAACCATGGTGCAAATATGGCAAAGCCAAAATTATGTGGAAAATATTTTGCAAACTAGGATATTTTGCCATTCATGTTTGAACTGCTCTTGTGGAAAAAGGGAGGAGAAGTGCTGTAGACAGAAACTCCATGGCTGGGAGACAAAAGGCATGCGATTCCATTTTTAAGGATATATGAGAACTTCTGGGATTGTAAACGTATCCCACTTTGTGAATGTATTTTCATGTCAATAACTCATATTAAACCTTAAATAAACATGTGTATTTATCGGTTAAATTAGTAAAATGGGAAAAAATACAAAAAAGTGGGATATTTTGCTCTTTCTGCCACACTTCTGACTCCGCCCACTGACCAATCCACTTGTTATTCCTGCCCTTTGATGCTCCGCCCACAGTTCCCCTACTTTTTTTCCCCCACTTCGACCACTGGTGTGAGCATTCTATTGAAGGAACACTTTAAGGAGCGAGCCACTTTGTTATGAAGGTGACTGTCTGCATGTTCATAATGGAGACTGGTGTAAGCTTTCAGAAATGTCATGTAGAAGGACGGATTGATGGACATTTTAGCATGCATCCAATTATTATTTAAGAAATACATTTCCTCTGTGTTTTAGGGAGGCCTGATGACATTCCTCCCATTTCCCCACTTTCCATAAAATAGTACACACTCCAATATAAGATAAGGGAAAACAACATTTTTCCACCTAATGCTATACATTTCCCTCTTGGAAGTTCTTACAATAAGATTAGATGATAACATAACTCCAAATGCGCTTACTGTTATATATTATTATTGTTGCAGCCGCAGTCCTAAACATGGATGCACACCTAATTAAGCTGGATTTCTACACGAGCACTCTCAGTGTGGGATATCCCTGCTTCCCGAAGTTACCGTCAAATAAATGAATACTTCAGCACAAAGCTTGTTATCTGTAGTGTACTTACTGTTCATCCTGGGGCAGCGCGGTCTTTGCCCGTAGTCGGTAAGTGTCGATCCGACTTCAGCACTGTGCACACCTCATCGTGTCATTGCTTCTGAATGTATCTTGCCGCCATGTTGTATTCCCATCTCCATGACTACCGAAACACATGCACGAGCTCTGACTCCGCGGTAACTTTGTGAAACGAGTCGCGCTAACATTTGCGTAAGACTTCAGCGTTCCTGCTAACGTAGCTGCCATCTTTGCAATAACCGTATAACAGACACTACTGTTAGCGACCTTACTTCTAAGAACAAATTATTTATTAATAATGATTTCTTTTGACAAGTGAAATAGTTACAATTGTATGTCAGCGTTATGATTAATTTATATTAAAACATAATTTATAATTGATAATGTGCATATAGTTAACTAAACGACAAGTCTTTAAAATTCGTAACATATAAAAGTAATGTTTTTCACAAATCACGTGAATATCTTTCATTTATTTGTCAAATGAGCTTCTGTTATACAGCTTCACTTTACGAAACTTGGAAATACTCGTTCTTTCATTGTCGTACTCGCATGAGCACTTCGATTACAAGTCAACCCGTTTTGAGTATACAAGAGACACTTTTAATGACAAGTAGGCTATCCTTTATACAATGCTTCCAATTATTAGGTGACTCAAAAAAACGTGATTCTTTTTGTGAAAATTAGCCAAAAATCGGGGTAAGTTAATTCCCTTGCAGTGCTGTGATATACCAAAGTATCACACATACGAAGTGCAGATGACATTAAGTATTTATTCACTTAAACAGAGCTTGCGGGGAGGGAACAGGTGACCAACAGGGAAGAGGAACGCAGCTGTCAGTGCCGGCTGTGGCGCTGACGTCACTTATATACTCAATGGTGGCTCGCAGCTGCGTGAGCCATGTAGCTAATAGCCTGAGGGCAAACCATGAACAACTAGACCTACAACATCTCCCTTTCTAAAAGAAGAACTAATTCACATCATAGTCTTTGTACATACTGGGCAACTTTGCAATCCTGCCAGACTTGGTACAAGTTCCCTGCCACCCTCAGTGTACGCAGCCTTCACTGGAAGATGTAGCAATACTAGAGGAAGGAACATAACTGAATACATTGTCACTGGCATCAATTTGGTCAATGTCTTCTTCATCACCTTTTGGTTCATCAATAACATCACTCCTACCACAGTAACTGTTCCCCGTTCTGTTTTCAACACCACCCTGACATTCATCTTTAGCACTTGACCTGACTGCTATGGTGTTAGGTATACAATCCTCATCTCCATTTAACGTATTCAACCATGAGTACTCTTCAGTGTAGCCTCTTCCATCAACTTGATTACGATGCCACACATCAGCCTGCTGTTTGCTAACTCTTATTACATCACTTTTGTTTCGCCACCCCGCATGCCTAAGGCAAACAGCACTTTCTGACACATCCACAACTTCTTCGGGGGCAAAATACCTGGAATCACCCTTGACCTGATGACCTGGTTTGGTGGCTAATGCCCAATCACCTTTACATAATTCTTTGTTAATTGCCCTGTGCACCTTGTCATAATATTGTTTACTTTTCATTTGACAATCGGTTATTCTTTTCTTAACGTGCAATAAATCATCATCAATAATGATGGAGGAAGGCAACTCATTTCCTGATAACAAAAACTTGGGAGTGATGTCATGGTCGCATCTCCTTCCCCTCAACAAAAAGAATGGAGAAAAACCTGTGACTGAATTGTGAGTAAGAGAAAGTAAACACTCTTTCTCTTATAAAGTCCTTCACTGGAAGATTTGAAGACAAGGCAAGTTGAATGCCCTCCTTGAGGAACCTGTTGACACGTTCAATTTGTCCATTAGATTTAGGAGAATATAACGGAGTTTTCTCCTGGGTGATTCCATGTGATGTGAAAAAATCTGACATTTTGGTCGACGTAAGTTGTTTACCATTGTCTGGGACAATAATACGTGGACTACCCTCTATGTCAAAACATATGCGTAGGAAATCAATTACTGTGTCAGAATCAATAGAGCTAACAAATTTGTTGTATATCCACTTTGAATAGTAGTCACTGGCTGCAATAATAAATCTTTCGTCCTGTCCAAGACGTTGAAACGGTCCTGCCATGTCGATGGCGATCTTAAACCACGCAGAATTTGGGATGGAAACTAGTTGCATCTCATGAGTTCTTAATTTCCAATGTTTGTCTGACTTTGTGCAGGCATCACATCTTTCCACAAATAAGTTCACATCAAGGTCCATGCCGGGCCACCAAAAATGTTCTTTGAGACGTCTTTTAGTCATGGTGGCTCCCAAATGCGTTTTGTGCGCCATGTCTATAATACTGTTTCTGAAACAGGTGGGAGGAATAAGCAAATCCCCTCTCCTGATACACCCTTTCACTATGTTTAATTCATTAGCCACTTGTACAATTGCTCTAAGATCAGATGACAAATTACGTATGGGGGGCCATGAAGTAGACATATACCTCTTAACTTTAGACAAAATTACATCATTACTCGTAGCTTCTACCCACTCCTCATTGGAAAAATTCATACTGCTCTGTTGTAACAACTCAACATTGGACACAACACATTCTGTTTCTTCAAACATTTGTTTATCTTTACTTTCTGTAGGCAACCTGGAAAGAAAATCCGCTCTGATGTTGTACCTGCCCGCAATATGTTTAATGGAAAAATTATACTCCTGCAGCCTGGCCAACAATCTAACCAATCTAGACGAGGCTCTACCATTGCCTCTACCATATCCATCAAACAAAAATAAGAGGGGTTTGTGATCGGTGATTAACTCAAATTCTTTGCCCCAAATGTACATTTTTAGCTTCTCTACTGCCCAAACACAGGCTAATGCCTCCCTTTCTATAGTACTGTAATTCTTCTCGGTATCATTTAATCTTCGCGAAATGAAAGCAACTGTATGGACATGCTTACCTACTTTCTGGGTAAAGACTGCACCGATTCCCACTGAACTTGCGTCAACTGTAATGACATTATAACCATGTGAATCAAAAGGTTCCAATGTGGGTGCCTTAACAATAGCATCTTTTACCTCCTTAAATGCCACATCATGCTGAATTTCCCAATTAAAATTCTGTACTTTGCGCAACAGCGCCCTTAATGGTTCTACCATTCTAGCATACCCTTCAATAAACCTGGAGTAGTACTCGCTAAGGCCTAAGAATGACCTGAGTGCATCCTTATTGTCAGGATTGGGTGCATCGGTTATTGCCTGTACCAGATTAAGTTTTGGTTTGATGCCTTCAGCACTGAGTACATGGCCTAAATACTCAATCTCAGTTTTCAAGAATTTACATTTATCTCTCGACACAGTCATACCTCTTTCTTGTAATCTGTTTAATACCGTATCCAAGATTTCGTTGTGCTTGCTCTCTGACTCCGCGTGAACCAGAATGTCATCTTGGAACTTCTGCACACCATCAATTTCCCCGAACATGTTCTCCATTAACTTCTGAAAAACACTTGCAGAAGAAGCCAATCCAAAAGGTAGACGAACATATCTAAATGCTCCCAAGGGAGTGATGAAAGTGGTCAACATTTTTGATTTTTCATCCAACTTCACCTGGTGGTATGCCGATTTGAGATCTATTAACGAAAAATATTTGGATCCCGAGGTGTTGGCCAATATCTCTTGAATTCTGGGTAAGGGGAAACAATCTACCAATATGTTCTTGTTTAATGATCTCAAATCGGCACACAGACGGTACTCACCATTTTTCTTCTTAATCAAGACTATACCTGAAACCCACTCAGCAGAATCTGCAGGTTCAATTACTTTTTCATTTACAAGCTTTTCTAACAAAGACGTTAACTCTTCTTTAACTGATAAAGGTAATGGTCTTACTTTGTGTTTTACGGGTGACGCATCTTTTTTTAACACTATACTGTGCACGAATCCTTTCACACAACCTATTCGTTCTTCAAATAATTTCTTATACTTACACAATATAGTGGATAAATCTTCTTCAGATTTAGAAGAACACAAACTCATGGAACCTGTTGGAACAGAAATGAGAGATACGAACCCTTCATCTAACACGATGGGATCCTCAGCCCCAGGTTTGAGGATAATTTTTAACTTTGCCAGATCTCTCCATCCCACAATGTCTCTGCCCCTTTCCGCTACATAAATTTTGGTTTCAATGCATCTGCCCTTAATGTTCAAGTCATCCATAAAATAACCAAACATGTTTATGTCATGTTCTCCGAATGCCTTGGGATTGACATCTGGTGATAACAAATCTGTATTGGGCCAGTATTTAAGATATTTTTTATCTGATACAATTGTGATAGGGGACCCAGAATCAGCCATGATGCTGAGTTCCACCTCGCCTACATGTGCTGTACCAATAGGACCTTTTATGTCATGGTCACTGTCACCTAGTGCTAATATAATATTAGAGCACATATCCTCGTCAAATTCTTCAATTATATTTACTTTTGCTCTTTCTACTTTTTTATGGCCAAAATTTCCTCACACGCTAGCAAAGTGCCCTACTTTCTGGCATCTGGTACACTTTTTCCCCATAGCAGGACAGCTCAAGGAATCTGCTTTGTGGTTGTGCGAACCACATCTATAACATACGAAATTTGTAGGATTAACCACAGAATTAGATCTGACATAACGATTACTATTATATTCTTTTCTTCTTCTGTCATTGACATATGAAATACTAGAATTGGCTGGAACACTTGACCTGGCTAACTCTCTTCTTCCCTCCAAAGAACGTTCAATACCTTTAGCGATATCAATGACTTCAGATAGAGAGGGATTTTTACACGCTAACAATCTCTCTTGAATTTTTGTTTCATGACAATGAAATACCAACTGATCACGTAAATATTCATCCACTCTGTCACCAAACCCACATTTGACAGCCAATACCCTCAAACTGCCTACATATTCCTCTGTATTCTCAGACTCATTTTGCTTTCTCATGACAAACCTATGTCTGCCCACCATTATGTTTTCCTCCTCATCGAACTGTTTTTCCAATCTCTTTAAAGCTTCTTGGAACTCATCGAGGGGAATAAATTGTCCAGGCTCAGGTTCATATTCAGGCAAACTATAGAACATTTCTTGACCCGCAACACCTAATAGGCCGAAAAGAATAACTTTTTTTCGTTCTGGTTCAAATCTTTTGCCATTAATAGCTACCAAGTAATTGTCAAATCCCCTGTACCAATTTTTCCACGACATGACAGGTTTGCCTGGTGTTTCAAGAAAATGCGCTGGAGCACAGAAATTGCTTTCATTAGCCATTTGGAAACTATCTCCTTCAACTGTCTCTTTTTTCATAAACCACGCTATTTTGGTGACTAATATATACTTAGGAGACAAGAATGCACGTTTACTAACGCTCGCTGCAACACGCGTTAATTTCTAACAGTACCTGAATTTAATTACTTCACTGAATTCCTTTCACTTATTGTTCCGTGATGAGAAAGCGCCGACAATCCTGTGAGGAAAATAACTTAGACAAAGAGGCGGCACGCACTGAATTATGCGTGATGACGCACACGCGCTGCTTGGCCGCTCTCAGCCGATGCCGAACACATCACAGCTGAAATTGACGCTCTGACGTAAGCTTGAAGATGACCGTTGACAGATGACAGTTGACAGATGATTCTGTCAACCGTTTCCTCACAGTAGGATAATCAACTGAATCGCGCTGAAATACAGAAAGTCTGTATTACATTCTGTACATTCTCACCACATCACGCAAACATCCAAACTTGCCTGTAGGTTTACTCCTGTCGGCTTTTCCAAGGTTGTTCTGCTTCTATTGCTCCGTCTCACGTTCCGAACCTTCCGCTCAGCTGATTGAAAACTTCACGGGTTCTCGCGAGTATCTCAAGAATAATGAAAATTGAATTAGAAACAAGATTACTCTTGTGAAATAAAGAGTATCGATCACTTGCCTTAAATAGAAAGAATATCCTCCTCGACTTCTCCTCCGCAAGCTCCGACAAAATCGTCTCCCGTCCTCGTCGCCAAATTGTAGTGATATACCAAAGTATCACACATACGAAGTGCAGATGACATTAAGTATTTATTCACTTAAACAGAGCTTGCGGGGAGGGAACAGGTGACCAACAGGGAAGAGGAACGCAGCTGTCAGTGCCGGCTGTGGCGCTGACGTCACTTATATACTCAATGGTGGCTCGCAGCTGCGCGAGCCATGTAGCCAATAGCCTGAGGGCAAACCATGAACAACTAGACCTACAACAAGTGCTTGAAATGGAAGAATAGAAGTGCAGGTACTCAGTAGCAGAGTACCTGCTTGTTTCTGAAGTGCCAGTACTCTCCAATTAAAAGTATAGAATTTCTCTTGAGAAGTGCCAGTACTCTCCCTCCCAAAATAAAAAATTGCTGGTACTCTGTACCAGACAGTTCCGGCCTATTTAGAGCCCTGCATATATGGGACTTGCACGTGTGCTGCTGCAGGATCGATTCGCATACGAGAAATGCAAATATACATTTTTCCTCAATGCCAGTCAAGAAGGAGCACCGAACGTCGCCACACTGGCTCAGAGCCAGCAGCTGAAATATAAAACGATATTTTATTATCATTTTTTTTCCAGTAACTGCTTGGCAGGGTGTGGGGGGGGGCTGGGGCATGGCGGGCTGAATTGGCAGTAGAGGGCATCGGGCATTTGCCCGGGAGGTTGGAAGGGTGTGGGCTGGTTTTGGAGCTGTGGGGGCTGGTGGGGCTGGTTTTGGAGCTGTTGGGGGCAGTTTTGTTACTGGGGGCTGGTTTTGCAGCTGTGTTTCACATTTACACCTTAGGTTGTGTGGGCTGCTTTGACAAAATTGCCTGGGCTGCTCTGGATTCGCAGTCCGACCCTGATGGCAGGGAGGAGGAGTGGAGTGCATTTATAAGTACGTAAGTCACTTTGGCCTCACGTCTTAGGTTGGCCAAACAGACATGCGCTGTTAGCATACATGCCATATATAAAGAACAATTGATGCCAAGGACACCAATAACACACTTCTAATACTAAGAGAGGTAACTCAATTATCCCATCTTATAACAATTATATTATCTCGAACACCACAAATTATAATATTTTTTATATATATATACGGCTTCCCACCTCTGCATAGAACACACAATGTATTATTAATCTTATTTATTTATTCAATTAAATTGAAAAAATAATTGAATTTAGGCAAATATAATTTTTATGCCCATTTTCTACGTGTAGACAAACAAACATATATACATATATATATACACACCACTTTTTACATAAATATATACTAACAAATATACATATATCGATCTAATGAATTCTCTTTTTCAAAAGTTCTAGCCCAATTTCTTTCTAAAGGATGCTTGATGACATGTAAAAACTCAGCATTCCTTCCCGAGTAAGATCCACCAGACCTACACACAAGGGGTATATCAAGTCTATATCTTTTTTTAGACCTGTCAGAAGTCCTTTGCCCCTTGTAAAAACCAGTTATTTTTTCTCAACTTAAAATACTTTGGCTGTTGTCTTCTTTGAAAAAATGTCGACGCGTTTCTGCCCTCACAGTATGGGCCTCATCAGGACTCGGGCTAACAAGATATTCGGTCGTTATCTTGGCCTTCTATGGTATATATGTCCTCTAAAATTCTTTCATTCCATCAAGGGAAACTCTAGTATATCTGAAAAACACTGTGCATTAATCCAAATGCTGGCATTTCTTAATATCCGTGTGGAGTCCCTCCTGAAATAAGGGTTCCTTAACAAAAATTCAAGGACTCATAACTCCGGCGCACAGTAGTAACGTCTGGACCCTCTAAATGTTAAATGGAGCACTGTCCTACAGGCTGACACCGGATTATCCTTCTCTCTAGCCGTGTTCTAAATCTTCCCCTCTACGTACTTCTCTATGTGTATAACTTCACACGAACGCGAGCCGGCTCCTGCTAGCGATCACGTGACCCGCATATATGGGACTTGCACGTGTGCTGCTGCAGGATCGAATTGCATACGAGAAATGCAAATATACATTTTTCCTCAATGCCAGTCAAGAAGGAGCACCGAACGTCACCACACTGGCTCAGAGCCAGCAGCTGAAATATAAAACGATATTTTATTATAATTTTTTTTCCAGTAACTGCTTGGCAGGGTGGGGGGGGGCTGGGGCATGGCGGGCTGGATTGGCAGTAGAGGGCATCGGGCATTTGCCCGGGAGGTTGGAAGGGTGTGGGCTGGTTTTGGAGCTGTGGGGGCTGGTTTTGGAGCTGTTGGGGGCAGTTTTGTTACTGGGGACTGGTTTTGCAGCTGTGTTTCAAATTTACACCTTAGGTTGTGTGGGCTGGTTTGACAAAATTGCCTGGGCTGCTCTGGATTCGCCGTCCGACCCTGATGGCAGGGAGGAGGAGTGGAGTGCATTTATAATTACGTAAGTCACTTTGGCCTCACGTCTTAGGTTGGCCAAACAGACATGCGCTGTTAGCATACATGCCAACATTTTAGGACAGGAACGTGGGAGATTTAAAATAAAAAATCAGGAGAATGAAAATTCCCCATTGACTTCTTTTATAGAAAATGCAATTTCAGGCGAGAGACAGCTAAAATAAAGCCATTTTTGGCTTTAAAAATTGGAAGTCTCCCGCCTGAATCGGGTCTATTGGCATGTATGTGTTAGGTTTCTCCAACGCACCTCTGTTCCACAACCCGGTTTCAGACGGCATAGACTCACTGTGTCTGAGGTCTGAGGGAGCATCAAACTAGCCTGACCAGGACAATCTCTGTGCTGTGTCATGCTAGGTATATATAGCATGGGAGCACTGCGGGAATTGGATAGGGAGTCTGTGATGGTGTCCCAAGGAACTGCAAGGAGCGGAAGAGCAGAGGAGCACCAAGGCACGAGGCGGCCAGCAGCATCAGGTAGGTCCTTTTATTATCAATAATTCCACCCTCCTCGCCGCCTTTGCTGCCCGCCACTTTTCATTGGCAGCAGCTGTGGCTGGGAAGGAGCACAGAGAAAGCGATATGGCAGGCAGAAAGAGCATGACAAATGTTGTGCACGTGCCTGCAGGAGTAGATTACTGGCTGTGCATACTCTGAGTCGCACAAAACCAGTACCTGTTAGCTGTAGCCTGCTGAGGAATCTGGATGTTTAATGCAGGAAGTGGGAGAATAACCTTGAAATTGGTAGTCTCCCGCCTGAATCGGGAGAGTTGGCATGTATGATACCATATAATCGCATCAAGACCATAAGACCATACAAAAGATAAGGCCATATGTTTCTTTTTCTTTAAAATTAATTTTGTTGAAATTTTTTACCCTTTTACTTTAATCACACCGCAGGCGACAGGTATATACATATACAAAAGTTGACAAAAAATCCATCATTTAAGCATAAATACAAATTCATCTCTATTCCAAATTAATCATGATTACAATTGAAAATGGTAATAATTCTATGGCAGGAGCGGAGGCTTCGGATTATGCTTTCATCTCTCTTCGCTTTATTACAAATACAATCCACAGCAGCCATAGAGAAACAATCAGGAACAGAAAAAACAACAGCTCCCATCAGTCAAAGGGAAGTCCCAACAGTAGTCCTTTCTCCATATCCAGTCAAGGCATGTAATCCTCTTCACACGTCAACACCTCCTCTTTCTTCGCTGCTTCGCAGGCAGGTTAGGTATTCTTACTATTGTGGCCACGCATTGTGTTTGTGCTTACTGTAATATTCCCTGGGAGCCTGGGGGCAGTGGCGGTGCATCCATTGGGGGCGTTGGGGCAGCGCCCCACTAGCCATGGACGACCGCCACTGGTGCCTGCCAACACAAAGTAAAGACTTTGTCAAAAGAAATCCGAGCGCACTGACTTAGCGCTACAGGGCCGGGACGAACCCGACAGAATCGGGCATTGCCTATGGGAAGTGGGCGGGCGGGGCTGCGGCAGAGAGAGTGAGTCACTGTGAGTGACAGCGCACAGGCAGGCCAGAGAGCGTAAGCAGCTGCAGCGGGGTCGGGGTGACTACGCATGCAACAGGCAGGAGTACTCATAATTGAGACTGGCCTGCGCATGCGTAGTACCCAGTAGACCTCGCCCCCCCCCCCTGTAGCACTTGGAGACAATGGCAGGGACCCGGGGCCCCGGTCTCAACCAGGGCAGATTTTCTCCTGCTCGTAGCCCAATCCTGGCGCTGCTTGGCGCAGTGGCGCTGTTAAGCCTGCGCCAGGATTGGCTAAGACAGCAGGATCATGGTGCCGCGCGTGGGTGTTTGCTGCTCTGTGCAGTTGGCCAATCACCTATGGCTATATCAAGCCATGTTGAGGTGATTGGCCATTGCAGACAGTGACGTGACTCACTTCGCGCAGAAGGTTCTAGAAGTGAACTGATTTCCTAATTTCCAGTCTTCCAGACCAGTCGATGAGCGTGTGACTGTCAGACTGACTCCCCCTAATGTGAGTAACGTAACGTTTTTATTTTATTACTGTCTGGCCGCTCGGCTGGTGAAATTTGAAAGTGGTGCGGCCGCGTAAAGTGTTCTTGACTTGCAAGGAGCGTTGAGTGTGAGGGAATATAAGCTGGTGTGCAGCAGGGTCTTTGGTCTCCCCGGTGACCACCCACGTCCTGCTGCGCAGCAGTCCAAGAGATAAACTTGCCTCTTGTGTGCTTTGACAGGCTGTGAGTGACGGACCCCTCGAGGTGAACTCCGAACATATCTGTCTGTGAGAGGGGTTTTATGGTTGGTTACTCGTGACTAAACCTTTTTTTCAATAAAGTAAAATTAAATATTATCTGTGATGCAATGTACTTTACCCCCTGGTCTGGCACCGTGTGTGGCCCTGAAGTGAAGCCTGGGCCTTGCGACCTTCTGTAGACACCCGGCCTTCATGCACGCTCTCGAGTGTGGCCCTGGACTTTGGTACCCGGCTTTGGGGCAGATGCTTCCTTGATAATGATAGCAGTGCTATCAGAGCAGGCCTGGCCTTTACACTCGTTGCTGGTACTACCTTGGGTAGGATCACCTCGGCGGGCTATAGCGTCAGACCGACACAAGCCATCCACGCGGCACCTTGAAACGGCCCTGGAATCGATGCTGGGCCTTCTGTCACTTTTCAGATTCTCGCCTCGAAGGAATCTTGTAATAAAATATGCCACTTAGCCACTACACGCGGAGTGGGCGATTCCGAGGGGTGTGCGTTGGAGCCGAGCGGGGTTGATAAAGAGCAGTAGATGTTTAAGGGGCTGGAGGACAGAGTAAGGGGCAGTATTTTACTATGTTAAATGAATTGTTGAGCATCACCTATGTATTACTCATACACCGCTGGCTACTGATCCAACTGTTGAAATTCCATTCTGCATCAACTGAAATGTATGACTTTATGTTAATCCAAAAATTTCAAAAATAAAGTGTTAAAAAAAAAGTAATCATCTGCCATCAGCCATTAGAAGTGTCATGGCCTGGTACCATGGTGGCAATGACCCACATTACAAGGAGTAATACATTTGATTAACTAATATGAACCAAAAAAGTCTAGAAATCTGCTGATACGTGTAAGATCAGAATCTTTGTATAGTACTAATTAGGAGACTCGTGGCACAGAAATCCTACACAACAAAAGACACTGGGTCGGGTCGAAAGATAAAATGAGATGCATTATGTCGAACAGATGCTGTGGCAGGGACGTTCGATCCTACAGTCTGTGTATATGATGGTGTATGGTGGTATATTGACCTAGGCACTGTAATATTGAACCAGCACCATGACACACCATTAACCTGAGATTGCATATATGGTTTGACTCTCCCCTTGTGTGCAGCACTCCAAAATACTGATGTACACCTTCACATATGCAACACAACACGAGGCTGGTTGAACCGCACAATCTAACAACTGGTCAACTTATTGGGCCGTTTTCTGGCACATTGACCGTCATTCATGTGTATTTATAGGCATCTTGGCATACATACCAGCTCTCTGGCACACTCAACATTGCTGTTGCATTTTGAAAAGCAATTGAATGTTTGCCATAGCACTCTTTAATATTAAGCAGTACTTTGGTATATTGCCAGGCTCCCTTTACGTCGCCCCCACTCCTCTTTGATGTCTGATTGAGAAAGTTCAGTCCTTAATGCCAATCAATCCAACTTTGTGCTGTGCTTGAAGAGAGGGACGAAAACCTATTAACTGTTTAGACCGCACTCAATTGTACTTTATTGAAGAGTATGCTGTTTGCTAGATTAATACAGGGATTTCACATAGACATGATAACTAGAAATATCACCCAATTTCAGATTCTGTTCTCTGGTGACCCAATTCTAATTACAATTCATTATGAAAAGGGTTTCGTCACTTCCCACATCTCAATGCCAAAACCAAAAGAAAGGGAACGATCAGCTGTATGTTCTTCTGAGTATGTAGGGGGTGTCCGGGTAATGCGCGGAGCAGCGTGGCAGGGAGCTATCCGTAGAACTCGAGTTTTGTCAAACATTTTGAGAGTGGTGGTGCAGGCGGCTGGCATTCACGGGGTGCTGTGGGCGTTCAGAGGCAACAAGTAGGGGCTTGAGGCAAAGGTGCTGAGTAGCCTTTGTGTCTGCTGCCTGCAGTGGGGCAAGAGTGTGTGGTGTGGAGTAACACGTCTTGCAGTTAGGCAGAACTGGAGGTCTAAGATCTAATATATTGCTGGGTTTATGTCATATGCAGGGCCACTGGAATTATGTGGCAGCAAAAGGCAACTTCTGTGATGTAATGCGCCACAGTTTGTGATAGTATTACTTCATCATTTTGTCATGTTTACACTTTTACATGGCCTGGGCACAGATTCCACCTCGCTAGCGCCAGTCTGACATCCAGATTCAGCAAAAAGGCATTGAATTAGTGAACTCTCTTGTCCTTTCAAGTGTATAAGAATACCAGGAATTACCATTATGGGGTTGAAGCAAATGAAGAGATTACATTAAATAAAACTTATAAAATGTCATCGGCAATTAACACCTCCAATGAACATATGTATCTTTCATCATTTATGTAGAAAATAATTTTATTTTCGAACAAATAATGTATACATTACCCTTTGACATCCTTTGCAAGTGCGTTTTCATTCATGCCCACGTGAAAATTTATTTAGTGACAAATTATAAAAGAAACACACTTGTTTCTTGCTGTAAAACAATGTTAACTCACTGCGACTTCGAAAAACTCATCTGATCCAAGGATGTAAGGGGCAGTGAGAGCCGAGACATCCCACCCTCCTCGTCCCCCCCAGGGTCCAACAGCAGCGCAAATCTCCGCATTTTGAATCATTCTACATTAAGACATAGGAAAACATGGACATGGGGAGAAATGGGAATATATGGGGCACTGGGAGAAAAAGGGAGACACAGAGATGCAAATAAAGGTGGGAGCAGGCATGTTTGCTGCTTCACGCCAGTAAGACTCCAAGCAAACCTCCACTTCCAATATGTAATGTGAACTTTGCGCTGCAACTGTCATTTTCTGGTGAAGAAATAGCTTCAAAGCATATGTAATCTTATGGTTCACTACAAGTGATGCTCGAGGGACCTTTCTGGGGCTGCAGAAGGACTTCCTGACACCATGCACTGATTTCCCTGCCAGGGGCAGTCAGCTAATAAATCAGTGTAATGTTATTGAAGTATGTCACTTACTTTAACATGCTTATAAAATAGTATAAAGAATGGTAAAGTGCTCTTAGGCGTTGCCCCATGTGGGAAATTATTGCCTGCTTCACCTGCTACTTGGCGACGACGCTTCCTTCAAATCTTCCCATGCAATATCTCTTTCCATCTCTCCATCCATACTCTCTCTTTCCTCTGCTCTCTCACCTCTACCTTTCTGATTTCTTTCTCTCTACCTTCCCGCTCCTTCAAATTTTTCTCTGGAAAATGGGGAAAATGCTAGAGGCAGCTTGGGTGGCCCTGGGCTTTCAAAACCAGTCTCCAAGGGCTCCGGCACACCGGGGTTACTGACCAGTTGAACTAAAGACCTGACTTAGACAAGTGAAACAACTGTGGGAGTAAAAGAAAGAAGCCAGTTTGTAGGTCACATACTAAAGGGAAAGTTTACCACACGTCATGTGCTGCTCTCCTATATTTTAGCCACAAAGTAAAATGCTTTTTTTTAAAATACTGGTATACGATCCTGTAAAGAGGCTGTCCTGCTTTGCTTTAACAGTACAGAAGGCATGTTTAGCGAGGGGGAGCGCATGATCTGAAAGTCGTGTGGTCTGAAAATAGATTCCTGAGGCAGTCTTCGACCTATAATTGTATTTGAGGAGCGTACTCTAGCGCAAGGGGCGATATTCGTATGAAAGCACTTGCCGGGATAGTGTTCCCAAAAACTGCATACCAAGTTTACGACCTTCTTTGGAATGTCATAACTGGGGACCAGAGGGTCAAGTTTACATGGGATTAACGACTGGCTTGCCTGCCATGTGTTTATTATTGACTACTGTTTGATTGTTGTCCTACTCATCACTGTAGTAGAGCTGTCTACCACCTTATGCATCAAACAGAGTAATTTGTACAAAATAATTTTCTTACTCAGCTGCCAATGTAGCTTTGCCCCCATATGAGAGACATGGAAATAAGTTGTTATATTTTTATTTCCAGCACCTGGTAAAGCCTGACAACCTGAACCTTTACCTAACTTTTTGGGCAATTTTTGGAGAAGAAAGAAGAAGAGGCCCAACCTCCTTGCTGCTCTTTCATCAAGGTAAGGAAACTGATGATACTTTTTTGTAGCTTTGAGATAGGGCTATGTTTGTGGTCACTCACTCTACATGGTGGTTGGGGTGGGTGCACATTCTGAACATTTTACCCTGACTGGATGGAATTTAGTAATACTGAGCCTGCCCTTAGCCCTGTGCTTTGGGCAATAACGGTTGTTAAATGCACTATCTATCCTTGCCTTGTTAAAGGCCCTCAATTCAAACTGTGTCTGTTTCAGTGCCACTATGGCACACAGAGGAAGCAGGCAGTCAGGCTGTATTTTTTTCCCTATCCTGTTGTCCAAAGGGGAGCGTTATGTAGGAGAGTAGGGTCTGCTTTCCTATGGTTACCCCATTTCTTTGCTTTTTGCTTTTCTGGTTTATGACTTCGAAAGGCTGTGGGCCTGCTAATCAGACCCACAGCACAGCTGTTCTCTCTCTAAATTCACACAATGTACTTTAGGTGCATTTGCCAATTGGGTATTGGGTCACTCTTGTGAGTCCCTGTATAGTGTACCATAGGTACCTAGGGCATAGGTGCACCCAAGGCCTACCAGGGGCTGAAGCATGTATTATGCCACCCCTGGCTGGCCATTAACATGAGCTGTTGGAGCTATATCACTTGCTGTCATGCACAAGATATATGTATTTGTACTGACATTTGATATTATTGCACCAAATCTTATACGTTGTACTTTGACTATTGACAGGCTTCTTTCATATTGGTACGGACAGCATCAGCAAGATGAATACGGTACAACAGTTAATTACACGGTCATTCCATGCACGCCCACTAGAAGATAAACTACAGATAAAGAGGTTAGGACCTCATCAGCCTGACCTTCAACTCCAACAAGTTACCAAGGACAGAGGAAAATGTTACAATCGTACATTCTCCAAAACCTGGTACACAAAAGCTGATTGGCTTACAGGGTGCCCTTCAAAAAACAGACTGTTCTGCTTCCCCTGCTTGCTGTTTAATGGTGACTTTACTTGGACAAAAGAAGGCGTGTTGGACTTGAAGCATCTGTCTGAAAAAATAAAGAAGCATGCACACTCAAAAAAGCATATGGAAAACGTGACGAGACTGGGAATGACGCACCGATTGAGCAGCACATCAGCGATGCATATCGACAAACAATACAGAAACACAATCAAACAGTTGATAGAAATAGACACATACTATCGAAAATAATTGATTGCATTCGTTTCTGTGGTGCTTTCGAACTGGCATTGCGAGGCCATGATGAATCGGAAGGGTCCACAAATCCTGGAATATTCATGGGTCTTGTAGATTTAGTAGCAAGCATAGACAAGGAAATGGAATCACATTTAGCAAGTGATACAGTCTTTAAGGGCACCTCTAAAACGATACAAAATGAACTACTGGAGTGTATGCTAGAAATTATGAGAAGCCATATTGTCCAAGAGTTGCAAAACACAGACTTTGTGGCTATTCAGGCTGATGACACCACTGATGTGGCCACACAAACGCAGTCCGTATTAGTCTTTCGGTACCTGGACAAAGGCTATAATGTTGTGGAGCGGTTCTATAGTTTCACTCATTTAAAAAACTCCACTGCAGAAACCATTACTGCTGCTCTACTGCATCAACTCAACTTTATTTTCCCAGAGGTACATCAAAGAAAAAAACTTATTGCACAAAGCTATGATGGTGCGTCCGTAATGAGCGGAAGCCATGGTGGCGTACAGAAAAGAATTAGAGATGTCTACCCGTATGCTCATTATGTGCACTGTCATGCCCACCAACTTAATCTTATCATGCAACAGGCAGTATCGAAGATCCGAGAGACACGAATTTTCTTTAAGGATATAGGAGGCATGGCAGCATTCTTCTCACGTTCCCCAAAAAGAATGGAAGCACTTCAGGAGATTGTGGACAAAAGGATTCCGAGGGGAGCCTCAACTCGTTGGAACTATAACGTACGTACAGTCCAACTAATATTTCAATATAGGGAGGACCTTCTGAAATGTTTTCAAGCCATAGAAACCAATGAAACCTTTTATTACACAAGTCACAGTGAAGCCCGTGGCTTTGCTAGAACATTAAACGATAGAGAGTTTCAGTTCTTTCTATTTTTATTTGATAAGATAATGTTAAAAGTCGAGAGTTTATACAATCAGTTACAAGGACGAGACATAGATACTGTCTTTGTGAAAAGATGTACCACGGACTTTGTCGCAAGCATAAACAAAGTGAGAGATGAGGTTGACAATTTAGACAGCCAACTGCCAGCCGGTTCAATTTTTTCAAACCACAGGACAAACATCACCACTCTGGTACAAAAGGCAAAAGAGATATGTGACATTGTAATTGTACATGCACAAGACCGTTTTGCTTTCACAAAACATTTGGAGAGTGCCGCATTATTGGAAAGTACATACTTTGCCAAATATAATGAATCCTTCCCTGAGCATGCTCTGCATGCGGCTGTGGAGGCTTATCCGATGCTCAACCAAGAGGACCTGAAAAGTGAGTTGACAGTAATGTACTCAATGCCTGTGTACCAGAAGGCCACAAATGCCAGGTCTTTGCTGTCTTTAATTCATGAACTTCATATGGAAAAGACATTTACAGAGACAGTAGCTTTACTAAAAATAGTAATTACCACTCCTATGACCACCTCAGAGGCAGAACGATCTTTTTCCACCTTAAATAGGATTAAGACATTCCTGAGGAACACCATGCTTCAGGAAAGACTCAATGCATTAGCAATGCTCTCTATAGAGAGCGAGCTTGTTCAAAATATTGCTGACTTTAACATTCAAGTAATTGAAAAATTTGCTGCGCTTAAAGACAGACGTGCAGAATTTAGATACAAAAAGTAAATATGTTGAATGGTGATAGTTTGTGACCTGTTTAGTTGGTTCTTTTGTTTGCAGTTTAAATAAAAACAATCTGTGAGGTTCTCAGCATTGTATCTTGAAGTCTGTTATAAAGCTCTGTGGTTATACTGAATAAGCAGCTACCTATGTTATATGACAGCTCTTTAATAATGTAATACCTGCACTTTCACAATTGCTTTATTAACCTTCCTGCTTCCTCAAATTTTCTTGAAAATGCACCATTTTTCCACTAATTTTTCAAAATTTTCAAGGGGGGAATTCCCCCCGAACCCTCCTTAGGGGGTTCGGGCTCGCTCGCTACGCTCGCTCGCTACGGTGCAGTATGCTGACGAGTTTCTGCCCCACAACTTTCAAATGTCACCAGCCGCCACTGCCTGGGGGTTAACGAGCGCCCTCCCGGGGATTCTGTGGCTATTCTTGAGTTTATTTGGGTACATTTATTGCATGCTGTTTGTGCCTTTTTTTCTAGATTCCTCGGCCGCAGGAACGTTTTTTTCCGTTCCTATGCGGCCAAGCCCCTGAGATCGCGGTGCTTCAATCAGCCCGCTAGGTGGAGTGCTCGCTCTCGTTGATCCCGCAGCGCATCTCCTGTCAAACGAGGAGACTGCGCTTGTCCAGCCACTGCCTCATACGCCCGCTCTGTCGGGTCTGTATTGTCCCGCTTGCCTGCCTCTCAACACCCTGGCGGGGGTCCGTACTGCGGTAATTACCGCGTTGCAGCCTGAGGGCATTCATTTGTTTGTGCACAGGGTTTTCTGTTTGTTTAGCGCTAGCTCGCATATTTGGTTGTCGGCCGTGACGTTGGTGCGCACGGTGGGGCAGCGGCGCCCTGGCAGTTGTGTTAACTGGGGGCCGAGTGGGGTTTACACTCGCTGTGCGCGGGGTTTGGTGCACGCCCTATAGCAGTCCTTCGGTCTGTCCAAATTTCTTGTGCTGGAACTCCCAGCCTGTGTTATTGATTCTATTACAGGACCGGAGTCTTCAGATTATGCTTCTCTTATCTTTACTGCAAAACACAGTAGCCAATGAAAATGCATATTTTTTTTACAAACTGTATAAACAACTACATTGCCCACGATGCCCACATATTAGCCACGTCTCCATAGTCCATAAGAACCCTCTGCGTGGTCCCATCCTCCTCTTTCTTTGCTGCTCACAGCAAGAGATAAGTGCACTTTTGTTCCCTCCCTCTGCTTTATTGCATGTTATTTGACCTTTTACTGAATGATTGCTCTATGTTTTCAACTTACTGTACTGTATTTACTGGGTCTACTTGTGAGGGAATTGTGCCTTAGCGGGGGGGGCCCCGTCGTGAGCGTGTCGCATCAGTCGCTTCGTTCCGCATTCCTCTACACTTGCCCTTTCTGTAGTGTCCTTTATTAGACTCGCGCCGCTACAGAGTGCGCTTGATTTACGGTCGTTGGCCGGGGCAGACGATACCGTTCTCCTCACGGAGCCTTGTTCCCGGTTTGTTTATCTCCCCGTTAGGCACGCGCTCCTCGCGCAGGCGCAAGGGCTTCCCTCATCGCCCTGTAACGCTGCAAGCGCCCGGTGGCTCTCGGCGGCAATGCGCTCCCCAAACGCGCTCAATTGGGCTGCATTTGGGCTGCTTTTGAGTCGCGTCTTGGGCGGCGCGTTTGCAGCGCAAATTCCCCTTCATTTCGAACGCGTTTTTCAAACGGTTACCGCTCTGCCTGTGGATCGCCTGCCTAAGGTTGTAAAATTCTGGCCAGAAGAGAGTGAGCACACGCTCTGGGTATATTTTGTTTTGCCTGGGTCTCTGACCCTCTGGACTACAGCTTTGCTGAGGGGGTTTATAGGTGCTGTGTGTTGTGTGCTAGTGGGCTGACCCCCCCCATTACCCCTCTTGGTGGCTGTGAAGGAGACTGTCAGCAATTCAATTGCACTTACAAATACGCTTATAATTGCTTCACTCCACCCTTTGACTATGGAAAAGTGGGTCCAATACCCAGATGAGTATAACGATGAGGAGGAGGCTTATGACGGACAGCAGGAGGCTGTTTTAGAGGACAATCTCGTGGAGGCATTGGACGCCTCGGTCCAGTCCTCTGTTAACAGAGCGATGGAGACCACGGTCCCGCAAACTGTTCAGCAATCCCTAGCGGCGGCCCTGCGCTCTATCAGGAAGCAGCTAGAGGGCTTCGCCAGGAGACATGGCTACGACAAAAAGCAGCAAAAGAGGAAGTCGGAGGCTTTTACTTCTGGTCAGGGCACATCCAACCCCAAGCAATGGCCACATGCACAGGCTGTTTCCGCGTTGCCCGCCAGTGCGGCGGATGATCATTCCTATGCAGGGACCAAGGCCAAAGCTAAGCTTAAGGCCCACACCGACACAGATACCACCACAACCAACACCGACACTGACACCGACACCTCAGAGGAGCCTCCTCCACCAAAGAAGGCGAAGACTACTCTTCCATCAATGGCGGAACCTCTGAACACCCCGTTCACCTTCGACCCCTCCGAGATTATGCACCCACGGTCATCGGACTGGATACCTCCCCCCGCGGTTTCTGCCTACCTCTGTGGTATATAAATAAATAATACCGGATCTATTTTTGAATGAATGAATGAATAACAGATAGCTCAATAAATAAGAGTCAAGATTCGAGGTAGTAGGAGTTTTTGCAGGTTTAATACAGCATAAGGACAGGAACAGGACAACCTGCATAGGAATAGGATGACAGGGCCCAGCAGCTGCTGGGGCTGGGTCTGGGATGAGCGCGCTAACTTTTAATAACAATACACGAGCATATATACATAGCGCGAACACATAGCATTACATTGCAGTAGGCGTAGCAGTGGGTGGAGCAGAAGGCGTGACGCGTAGCAGTCGCGAAAGATAAGAGTAAAAAGAGGCGTAACTGGGCGTATACATAGACATGTGGTGCAGACGTAACAGAATATGTCATGAATGGGGCGGAAACATAGGAGGGGGCTACCTAAGGAGCCGGGACCTCTAACCTGATGGTGCGCGCAAACTGGCAATGACGTATTACGAGGAGAAGCTGGGGGCTATGAACTCTGTGCTAGGAGCAGAGACTAAAGTCTGGAGGGTCGGAGCGACATGTACCTAAACCCTATCTAGTATCTAATGTTTAGGGAACATGTTGATATAAACTAGAAGTCATGAGGGGAAAAGCTAACTGACTCTAAGACTGGACCATGCATTATTCTACATGTAGTGCGTGATGAAGAATATTAAATGACCATTAAATACAGTATTTCTCTTAACATGGAGCCGCATAGGCTAGACAATGACGGAAACTATTGATGCAGTTCAGTAGCTTAAGAATGCAGAGAAGGAGGACTAAACTGATAGCTGGAATCATAACATAGTCTTGGCAGACTCAGAGGCAGAGCCAAGTTGCACCGGGCACTGCGAGGCAGGAAGTAAGTGAAAGGTCGAGGATACAGGTGGGGGCTGTATCGCTCCTCAGCGAGGCTTCAGGAGACAGGAGCTGAATCTGATGTCCGGGCCCTGTTGAGGCCTGGAAACGGGGACTTTATAATGAAATAACGTGCACACTGAGAAACGTGGCAACGTAGCTTTACATAGGCCTGGTATTCGTAGTATTCACGAGGACTGGAAACTGGCATACTAGAGGAGGACACAACTATAATTGCGTCATTAATCGGACATGGGGAATAACATATGCAAATTGGTCATGCACACATAACATATGATGGATGACACGTAGGGACACAGAACATGACAAAATTTACTTTTCCACATTCCCTCCTTGTCACTACGTTTCCATCAGGAAACATCAATATTCATGATACCATCTATCATTTCATACAGTACCATTTGTTCATCTCGAATTGTCTTGGAACGAGATTTAGAACGGGGCTTGGGACTAGGAATACAAGAGGTAGCACACATGCCGCAAATCGCAGGGCCACATTGTATACAGAGGCAGCAGCTGAATATGATCGCTACTGCAATACCTAGAAAGGACAAGACTTTCCATCCCCAGGCGGAAATTATATTCCAGAACCAACCGGACCATGTCCAGGTGCCTGGATCTTGGTGTAACAGATGGGCAATTTTATGAAGTCTGGTTATAGCTGAATAAACAGACGGCGCGTTATTTGGAATGAAAATGCAACAACTGGATCCGATAAGTCTACAGGCCCCGCCCCTATCGGCCAGTATGACGTCAAGGACGAGACGATTCTGGAGCACAACAATTCTCATAAAGGATTGCTCTTCGGTTAAGTTACCTAGAGCGGAGGCAGTCTCATCTACTACAGCTTCAAGGGTTCTTGTTAACCTACGGATTAGCTTACTATTTACAACTGTACCTAAATAAGGGAACACACCTTTATCAATGTCAATGAATTGCTCTGCAGTAGTTTCAGTATAATCGACAATCGGGAGGTTTCTCTTGTGTCTAGTATGTACTAGGAAGGAATTCCTATGGTAGTCAGGTGGGGCTAGGAAAACAGGTGGCAGTAGGAAGGCAATGTAACAGGTTCCCTCCCAATCGAGGGGCAGACGAACATATGTGGTCTGACCACAAACAAAATAAGAATGACGTGAAGCTTTAAAAATAGATTTCCCACTGTCACTATACTTGATAATAGTAGTACAATCACTATGTCCTACGTGTACAGAACCATGATTACGGACACATAATTCGCCTTTGACTGGTAATACTGAAATAGCAGGTGAGTCTGGAGTAGTATCAGACTGGACATTCAGGACCATGAAATTCGAAGAATAGTTACCTAAATTATACACTTCATTTTCTAGATCTAAACCTGTTCTGTGGGGGAAACCTTGCTTGTCTGGGAAACATGTGCTGTTAAGAAAAGACATATCTGTTAAGGATGACGTTAACGTGGACCATGCTCCACACGAACCATTATGTGAAAAAGGATAAGGAAAAAGTGGCAGAACTCCCTTCGACGTCTGGAAAGGGGGGAGTCGACCACACACCCAACAATTAGTGGCATTGCTGGTCTGGTGTGAATAATGCAACATGCGGATAAATGAGTTATTACGCATAGCGAGGCGGTATGAATATTCATGAGGAGGCAGATCACTAAACGTGTGCTCTACTGTAACATTAGAAGGCTTATTTACATGAGGAACTGGAAAACACAGGAAAAATGCGTAACTAGTGCAGGAAATCAAAAGGCTGATAAATATTATGAAACTTAGAAAAACGATACATCGGTTTGAGTTTTGACTAACTCTCTCACTATGGGGGTCTATTTTATACATGTCAGAAACAGTCTAACCGTTTCACCTAGGGGAGGACTTATACAATCAAACTGACTGACTTATTTTACTAGACCGGAGTTTTTGCTTATACTCCTGCTGCGGAGTTTTCTCTACCAAGGGAGGGGTTGTATCAATGTCATTTGCGGGACAGTCCTTAGGAACAATGTTTTGACAAGTCTTGATATCCTGGGAAATGTCTTTAGAGACCGGCTTTAATCCGTAGAATTTCTTGACGTGCGAAAGGTGTACCCAGCCGCGGCGTCCTTCCAATTTCACAGCTGTACGGGTGGTGAGGAGGACCTGACGGGGCTCCTTCCAACGTGGCTCCAGCGGACTTGATCTGTCAAAGTTCCGGACGAGCACCATCGAACCTGGAACGATTTCATGCGGTGCCACCTCGGTATTGTCTGGAAATGCGGCGGCAACCTGTGAACGACATGAGTTGAGGGCAGACATCAAGGAAGCTAGGTAATCTGTCAGCATATTACATGAAACATCAGTAATACTTCGGGGTCTAGGAGTACCCCACATGTTAGGGGGGCGGCCGAAAACGACCTCATACGGGGACAGACCTGATCTGGAATGTGCGACCATGCGCATATAAAACAAAGCAACTGGCAGAGCTACTAGCCAGTCCACACCCTTATCTTTACACACTTTTGCAATACGGATTTTCAGAGTCTGGTTATGTCTCTCGACTAGACCGGCTGCTTCAGGATGGCGTACACAATGAAACTTCCACTGGTACCCTAACAACAGGGAAACGTGCTTCATCAACTCAGATGAGAATGGCTGACCGTTATCAGAATATACGACTCTAGGGAGTCCATATCGAGGGAAGAATTCACGAACCAACTGTTTGGCAGTGGTCGCGGCTGTGTAATCTGGGACTGGATATGCTTCTGTCCATCTGGACAAAGCGCATACAACTACAAGGACATACTTGAAACCTCGACATCGCTCCATCTGAATATAATCCATCTGGAGGACCTCAAAAGGGTGGTCAGGGGGCTGGAAACCACCAGGTTCCACCGGGACACTTTTACCTGGATTAAACTGACAACATATCATACAGGTACGGACTTTCTGCTTGGCTGCAGCTCGTAAATGCTTGTTGAACCAAATGTTCTGGATACTGTCTAACATTGCTTTTTCTTCTAAATGTGCTGGACTATGTGCGGTATTAATAATGACTTGAACCATAGAGTCGGGGAGAAACCATGTGGCTCTACCCTTTGTTAACCATCCCTGATCTGTCTGGACCCCTCCTTGTTCGGACCATTTCTTGATTTCATCGGGAGTAGCATGTAACTGGATATCTATGACATCTTGAGTAGGGTCCTTAACTGTCATGCATGTAATCGGATCTGGAGTGTGTGTCATGTTAACTGGACTGTCTAGAGCCTGTGCTGTAAGCTTGGCTGTGCGATCTGCTAGATCATTACCTTGAGAAATAATGTCAGTGACTTTCGTATGTGCTTTGCATTTCATGATAGCAATAGATGTCGGTAAATGTATTGCATCTAACAGAGCTTGAATAAGGAGACCATGCTGAATCTTGGTTCCATGAGAAGTCATGAAACCTCTCTCTTGCCAGAGCACTCCAAAGTCGTGTACAACTCCAAATGCGTAACGTGAATCTGTGTAAACATTAACTTTCAGGTTCTTGGCGTGTATACAGGCTTGTGTCAGAGCAACTAGCTCTGCTGCTTGAGCGGACAGAGTATCAATACGGTGTGTTTCAATAACTTCGGTGTCAGTAGTCACTGCATACGCGGCTACTAGTTCTCCTGTACTAGTTCTCATACATGAACCATCCACATAAAGTGTCAGGTCAGGATCTGGTAACGGAATGTCTGTCAGATCTTGTCTTGGTTTTGTCGTAATGTTGACTACTTCCACACAGTCGTGTGTGGCAGAATTTGAATTAACTGATGGTAACAGTGTAGCAGGATTCAGGATGTTGCAGCGTCTGATTTCTATGTGTGGCTGAAACAGTGTCAATTCATAACCTGTTAAACGTGCAATTGTCAAGTGCTGAGTTTGTGTTCGGTTTAAAAGAACTTCCACGGAGTGTGGGACTTGTACTGTCAAGGAGTGTCCTAAAACTATGGAATCACTTTGTCTGATAGCTAGTGCTGTGGCTGCAACTGACTTGAGGCACGCAGGCAACGCCTGGGCGACTAGATCTAGTGTGCTCGAAAAATAAGCACAAGGCTTGTTTTGTCCTGCTTGATCTTGTGTAAGAACAGATAATGCTGTACCTTCACGTTCTGTGACGAAAAGTGTAAAAGGCTTACTGTAGTTCGGTGTCGCTAGAACTGGAGCTTGACATAGGGCTTTCTTTAACTCATTGAAACTAAGTGTATGTTCAGATGTCCAAGGGAGGACAGTCGATACGGCTGCCTCCTGTGTCGTTAACTGTATCAGTGGCTTGGCTAGAAATGCATACTGAGGAATCCATTGTCTGCAGTAAGAAGTAAGGCCGATAAAAGCACGCACCTCCTTCTGGGTCTTGGGCTGTGGAAGACTCGCTATTAGCTGGATACGGTCTGGTGTCAACTGCCTACCCCTCTTGGACAGTAAGTGTCCTAAGTAGACCACTTGCTGGACACAGAATTGAAGCTTCGAAGGGGATACCTTGTGCCCCATCTCGGCTAGGAAATATAGAACCGTCAGTGACGCTCGCTCGCAGTCACGTTCAGAACGGGCTGTGATCAATAGATCATCGACATACTGGAGCAGGGCAGTGTCAGTTGGCATGTGAATGTTGTCTAGTTGTCTCTTGAGTGCTTGACTGTAAATACTAGGGCTTTCTGTGAAACCTTGAGGAGCTCGTGTGAACATATAGCTCCTTCCATTTAAACAAAATCCGAAAAGAAACTGGCTGTCTGGATGGATGGGAACGCTAAAAAATGCATTCTTGAGGTCTATGACAGTAAAGAACGTGGCTTCGGAATCAATGGCTGTCAATAGGGAAGAGATATCTGGGACAACTGGGTACTGAGGAATAATACATTTGTTAAGTTCCCGTAAATCAATCACTAATCGATATACTGGGGGTGCATTTGGATCAGTACGTTTCATGACTGGAATGATCGGAGAGTTACATACATTGGAGTCAGTTTCTACAACTACTCCTTGAGCCATGAGCTCGTCTATAATTTTAGATAAGGCTGCTACAGCCTCAGGTGGCAATCTATACTGCCTGATTCGTGGTAACACTACACCTGGTTTGAGAGTCACACGATGGGGTGTGATTTGCATATAACCTACATCAGTTGGACCTTGCGCCCATAAATGCTGCGGAACTTTAGACAGTCTGGAATCAAAATCTCGTAATACATAGTGACCCTTAAAGTCACGTAGGAACAGACGTATTCCCTCTGGGGAACAACATATAACGGCACCTAACTCTTTCAGTGTTTTAATGCCTAATAGATTTTCTGGACATGACTTAGTAAGTAACAGATCAGTAGTGCGGGACAATGGACCTACTTCTAGAGTGACTGGCTTTGAAATCTCATTAACGATAGGCTTTCCTGAAAATCCAAGGGAAACATTTCTTGAGCCTGAGAGCGGAGCCCCTGGAACTTCGGCATGACTAATTGTGGTCCTACTTGCCCCTGTATCAATCAAAAACTTTCTGTCTTTCCCTAATACCTGACTGTGAACATAGGGACCTTCTTGATCTACAGGTATCTCGATGAGAGGCAAGCCTACCTCCCTCTCTAGGCTGTTTCATGAATATGGCTGGTACTCTGGATACTCAGACTGTGCATACTGGTACATCTGCGATGTAACATGCTGTGTTGCAGCAATAGGCTGCGGTACTGTAACTGTCTGTGGTGCATTCTGTGACTGAGGAGTCTGTGAAACTTGTTCTGGTCTAGGCGGACGTGGTCTTTCTTTAGTCTTACCAGTAGCTATGTTATGTTTCAGAACTGCACACTCATTTATAAAATGACCTGGCTGTTTACAATAATTGCAGTTCCCTTTAACGGGAGCTGCAGGATGACTGGCTTGATTCTGACCCCTCTTCTGACTGTCTTGAGGAACGGATTGTGCAACTAGTACTTTCATTTTCGTGTCTTTCATACGTTTTCTCTCGTGTTCTTGCTCTTCCCTGATTCTATTCTGGTGGTACTGGAGCATCTGGAGCATCTGGGACGGAGTATTTGCTTGCCAGGTGCTTTCGACTTTCAGAACTCGGTTTTTAATTGGTGGACTTGAATTCTCGACTAATTTGGTAACGAAAAGGTGAGGGTATGACTCACTACTTGTCTTGAGACCACTGTTGATACTAAAGCACTTCTCAAACCTAGAATAAAAATCACTAATATCTTCATCTTGTTTCTGTTTACAGGCTGAGATTGCATCCCAGTCTTCTTTTCTCGTTGTTAATAATCTGGGTAAAACTTGAATCAATAATTCTGGTAATTCTTTACATTTCTCTCCAAGACCAGTACCTGGTACTCGTATCTTATCTTCTGCTTCTAGGACTGCCCAATCGATCTTTTTCTCTCCCACCTCCCATTCTTTTTCCTTTAGCTTTTCATACACCCCTGCGGGTAGCAGAACCTTTAACATTTTAATGATATCTGGGTAAGTGTATTCTCCCATACGGAGCATGTCTTTTAATTCTCTATGGAACCCTGCTGGATCTTTATCATGACAGGGAATTAATTTCTTCATCTCGAGAAGTTCCATCTTTGTGATCGGAGTGTATACAAACACTCGTTGCATTTCGCCACCCGCTCCTCTGACTGGGTGGACTTCTCGTAACGGATTCTGTCTGTCTATGTAGAATGATTTACTTTCTGGGGGTGAGACATGAACAAAATGCGGGTTCAAGAATGTTCTATATTTGTGGCGCTGTTCTAGAATGACACTAATTAAATCGGTACCTAGACCTCTCCATCTATACTGGAGTAACTCGTTCAGGATATCGTGTAACGGACCTGGATCAGAATGTTGACCCTCATACAGTGTAATGAGGTGCTGAATCATATACATACCCACCAGTCGCTGTTCGGCTGGGGGCATTTTCAGAAACATTTGTGCCACTATTTCATCCGGAAAAGTGGTAGAATCAGTAATCCATCGGACTGCTGATCGGGCTAGTTCTTGTTCATGCATAGTACTTAACTCACTGTAACCGATTCGTGATTTCAGAATGTGATCGGTAGCTTGAAATACTTGTTCTAGGGAACCTTGTTCTGGTGCTGAATGATGGAAAGTAGACTTGGGTTCTAGACGTAAATGGCGATCTGGAAATCTAGGTTTTCCTACATACGCTATTCTGGCAGTATTCTCATCGTCTTCCTCTTCAGGATCAGAGGTACTTTCTTTCTCGCTTACTTGTGCGGCTTTACGCTGTTCGTGTATCTTTATTATCTCTCTACGGATTTTCTTGTACATACTTTCCATGGCACCAATGGTATTGTGCTTTCCTTCGGCTATATTATCACTCCACTTTGTTAGAGTTTTCATTTCTTCCGGGTCTTTAGACGGGTAATCTTGTTCTCTTATTAGACAGTTAATTAAGAACTTTAATATCATGCGCTGAATCTCGGCTTTCCTTTGAGACATGGCATCACTAATACTTTGTGGGTCATCCCCTGTACGGATGAAACGATATATCCTGTCTAGATCTTCTTTCATATTCGGCAGGGTGACTAGATACTCGGTCACTCTCCTTACGCGTACGGAATATAAAACCATATTAAACTCGCCTGGAACTGGGTCATAGACACATTCGCCAAGGGTTTGCCTGATTTCTGCAACAGACTTATTACTCTTAGGAGTACGCTGTGATGCTTGAGCATGTAATTCGAGTGCTGATAAACGTTTGTATGGCGGCGGGGTTTGAGGAAGACCTCCTCCTGCGGCCCCTAAACTAGAATCATCAACTGATGCTTTTCGTCCTGGCAGGGTCGGTAATTGTAACGTGGGCTGGACTTGTATGGCGGGCTGACCCGGGGGGGCTGTTAAGGGCACCCCGGTATCTGGAGGAGCAGGAATTACCTGGTTTACAGGGACTGGCGGAGTGCGAACAGGATTTGCATATTCGGGGACTGTGTCGTCCAGATAGGACGAAATAAAAATATCAGCTGCGGTCGGTTTGTGACGTAGCTTGGTCGGAACTAATGGTGGCGGGAAATTACTGGATGCCTCCGGGGTCGCTTTTGGCAAGCCCTCAGCAAGAAGAGGATACATACCCTTAATGAGGGCATTCCTCTGTCTGTCTAATTGCTCAGTTCTAACTCGTTCACCTATCTCGATTAATTCTCTTTCTTGGGCTCGTTCTTGGGATTCTCTACTTAGTTCTGACTTTCTGATTTCTTTTTCGGTTCTTTTATGAGCTTCTTTGCGCCATAACTCGATGGCATCTTTCTGTGATTGTCTGGCTTTCTTTTTCCATAATGCCTCTTCTACTCGCATGATGCATTCGGCATCCCATGTACCCGATACGGGCCATCTATACTTTTCTTCTAACTGTTTGGTATACTCTACCCATAAATCTAGATACAATATGGCGCTTATGCCATGCTTCTGATACATAAAGTGACCTGGACTGTCCCTAGGCGGGACGGGAACTGCTGCTTCCAGCAGACCCTTTCTAGTTTTTAACTGACGTAACTTGGAAAATATGGGCATGACTGAACTGTAATCTAGACACAATACAATACACAATGAACACAATACTTATACTCCATTCATACCACGACATTAAAATACATGAAAAACATTTAAAATAACAGTTCGAACAGAATACTACCTGGAAATACTGAGAACAGAACACATGAATTTTCTCGAGAACAGAAACTGACTAGAACAGAAACTAGATGCACTGCTGAAACAGTACGAAACTTACCGGTCTCTTAAAGAGACACGTCGGGACCCGCATCCACCGAAGTGGACACTTCGTTTGTGGGACTGTGTACCACCAACCCACAGACCAGAGTCAATTAAATTGACCCTGTCTAGATACCACCCCAATAACGGTACTCACCGGGCAGCAAGAACGGAAGGCCTCGGACTGGACTGGACTGCTACGACGACGAACGTCGGACTTCAGTTACGGGTGGACCTCCGGATACCTCGGACCTTGGACTCTTGGCTTGGGCTCTGGTCGGGACTCGCCGCGTTCCTCCACCGTCTCGTCTGGATGCTGGACCGCCTCCTCCGTCTCCTCCGTGGGCCTGAGGGATACTTGAGCAGAAATATCTGCCACTGCGCAGAAGAGTTCCGTCACGACTGCAGAGGGTCAGGGGGTCGGCGTGGCTTCACCGACGCGTGGGGAAAGGGCAAGTCCCTGTTCGGGCGCCATTATGTGGTATATAAATAAATAATACCGGATCTATTTTTGAATGAATGAATGAATAACAGATAGCTCAATAAATAAGAGTCAAGATTCGAGGTAGTAGGAGTTTTTGCAGGTTTAATACAGCATAAGGACAGGAACAGGACAACCTGCATAGGAATAGGATGACAGGGCCCAGCAGCTGCTGGGGCTGGGTCTGGGATGAGCGCGCTAACTTTTAATAACAATACACGAGCATATATACATAGCGCGAACACATAGCATTACATTGCAGTAGGCGTAGCAGTGGGTGGAGCAGAAGGCGTGACGCGTAGCAGTCGCGAAAGATAAGAGTAAAAAGAGGCGTAACTGGGCGTATACATAGACATGTGGTGCAGACGTAACAGAATATGTCATGAATGGGGCGGAAACATAGGAGGGGGCTACCTAAGGAGCCGGGACCTCTAACCTGATGGTGCGCGCAAACTGGCAATGACGTATTACGAGGAGAAGCTGGGGGCTATGAACTCTGTGCTAGGAGCAGAGACTAAAGTCTGGAGGGTCGGAGCGACATGTACCTAAACCCTATCTAGTATCTAATGTTTAGGGAACATGTTGATATAAACTAGAAGTCATGAGGGGAAAAGCTAACTGACTCTAAGACTGGACCATGCATTATTCTACATGTAGTGCGTGATGAAGAATATTAAATGACCATTAAATACAGTATTTCTCTTAACATGGAGCCGCATAGGCTAGACAATGACGGAAACTATTGATGCAGTTCAGTAGCTTAAGAATGCAGAGAAGGAGGACTAAACTGATAGCTGGAATCATAACATAGTCTTGGCAGACTCAGAGGCAGAGCCAAGTTGCACCGGGCACTGCGAGGCAGGAAGTAAGTGAAAGGTCGAGGATACAGGTGGGGGCTGTATCGCTCCTCAGCGAGGCTTCAGGAGACAGGAGCTGAATCTGATGTCCGGGCCCTGTTGAGGCCTGGAAACGGGGACTTTATAATGAAATAACGTGCACACTGAGAAACGTGGCAACGTAGCTTTACATAGGCCTGGTATTCGTAGTATTCACGAGGACTGGAAACTGGCATACTAGAGGAGGACACAACTATAATTGCGTCATTAATCGGACATGGGGAATAACATATGCATATTGGTCATGCACACATAACATATGATGGATGACACGTAGGGACACAGAACATGACAAAATTTACTTTTCCACACCTCCATGAGAACCTGAGGAAAGGTTTTCCCAGGGAAGTGCGTAACCGCCTAAAGTCCGAATGTTCGCGCCCCGAGCTGCCGGACAAAGTGGTGGAGACGCCCGAAATTGATGCAAGCCTTCTAACATTCCTAAAGAAATTCTCAAAGGATCCCAAACGTGGCATGGACCGCGCCTGGCGTGGGTGCCAGGATAAAATGCTGGACGTTGTGGGCCCTTTGGCCAAGATACTAGCGATGGCCTGGGCGGCCAAAGAGAGCTCTACCCTAATAGACCCGGATACCCTGGCTAGTTGGACCAAACGAGCCATATGCCTCATTGGCAACGCCAATTGTGCGATATCGTCGGAAAGACGCAAGTCACTCCTGATTAGAATGGACAGCAATCTTACGGAGCTGGCGGACGCCGAACCCGGACCCCTAGCGGCAGGACAGCTCTTCGGGGAGCGCTTCGTCAAAGACGTTTCAAAGTACGTCAGTACGTTTACTACCCTGGATAGAGCGCAAACTGGGATAAAACTAGTCTTCAACCGGGGTGTTTTTAATCGGGCCGGGCGAGGCGGGGGCCGCTCGTCAGGCCGTGGATTTCAACAAGGTTCCTAGAGAGGCGACTTTGGTCTCGGGGGAACCGACTGGGACTCCACAGGCGGAGGTACCTTCTATCCATCCCGCAGGGGATTTAACAGAGGGCGTTTCCAGTCCGGCAAGAACAGGGCGAACTTCAAGGCCCATCAATCCACAGGTGAGTGTTGTAGACCTTTCTCTTCTTCCTTTGGGGGGTCGTACTCAACACTGTCTGCGACAGTGGCAGGACCTAACTCAGGACGCCTGGGTGTTGCAAACCATGCAGGGTTTTCAGTTAGAGTTTTACTCTCGTCCGTTTCAGTCAAATCTCCCAGCAGATCTCCATTTTTCCCTACAAGATCGCAGTTTTATAGACGAGGAGATTGTAGGATTGCTGCAGAAGCACGCAATAGCACCGTGCAACGAGGGGCCTCACGGCTTCTGCAGCAACATCTTTATTGTGCACAGGCTTGTTCTGAACCTCAAAGATTTCAATCAATTTCTAACGTACAATCAGTTTGAGTTTAAAATTATTTCTAAAGCGCACGTACACCTGGCGGTTTCATGGCGCTACAGTTTGCTGAAACCTCGGGAGGCGGGGAGAGGGGGGGGACTGAGAGGGATTTATTGTGGGAAGGCTTGTAGAAATAGGAAGGTTTTTAGTGCCTTTCTGAAGTGGGAATATTGGGTTGAGGATCTAAGATGAGACGGAAGAGAATTCCAAAAGGTGGGGGTCAGTGTGGAGAATTTCGAGCCTCCCCATTTTTTATGGCGAAAACGGGGAACCGTCAACAGGTGTTGAGAGGATGAGCGCAGTTCTCTTGCAGGAGCGTAGGCTTTAATCTCCGAGGAGATAAAAACAGGGGCGGAACCTGATTGAGCCTGGAAAGTGATGCAGCCCATCTTGAACTGGGAGCGTTCACGGATGTGGAGCCAGTGCAGGGATTTTAGCAGTGGGGTGACGTGATGGGATTTGGCCAGATTATAAACCAAGCAGGCAGCTTGGTTCTGAACCAGCTGTAGTCGTCGTACGCTATAGGCAGGCATGCCGCAGTATAGGGCATTGCCATAGTCTAAACGGGAGACGACCATAGCTAGTACAATTAGTTTTAGGGCCGTGAAGGAGAAGAAGCGGGAGACCTTACGAATAGTGCGGAGTAAAAGAAAGGATGAGGAGACCACTGAGCTCACCGGGGAGTGCAGAGTGAGTTGATCGTTGAGTTTGATACCAAGGGTTTTAACGGAGGAGGAGGGTGATGGGGGGGGACCAAGGGAGGAGGCCCAAAAGAGGGGGGACCAGGGACTGGTACAATCACCTGTCAGGACCAGTTCGGTTTTATCTGGATTTAATTTCAGGTAGTTGTAATTCATCCAGTCCCGGAGGAAAATCATAGTGGATTGGAAGTTGGATTTAGAGTCAGGGGATGGGGATAGAGAGAATATGAGCTGGAGGTCATCCGCATAGTTATATACGGAGACCTCCATTTATTGTAGAGCGAAGATGAGGGGGGCTATATACAGATTGAAAAGTAGTGGGGAGAGAGAGGAGCCCTGAGGGACCCCACACAGAACCTTCCGTGGTTCAGCCGAGAAGTCGCCCAGGCGCACCGCTTGGGTGCGGTCTCTTAGGAAGGAGGACAACCAGACCAAGGCTGAACCACCGACCCCAGCCGCACCGACACGGGAAAGTAAGATGGAATGGCCCACCGTGTCGAAGGCGGCGGAGAGGTCGAGGAGGACTAAGGCCTGGGGAAAGTTGGTGTCCAAACCTTCTCTGAGGTTGTCTAGGACCGATAACACCACAGCCTCGGTGGAATGGGCGGGGCGAAATCCGGCCTGACGAGGGGCTAATACTCGGTTTTCTTCCACGTAGGTGGTGAGTACTCTGGTCACGTGTCGCTCCAAAACTTTCCCTAAGAAGGGAAGTAAAGAGATGGGGCGATAGTTGGCGGGAGCTGAGGGGTCGGCACTGGGTTTCTTAAGAATGGGGAGAATTAAGGCTGTTTTAAGAGTTGGGGTGACAACGCCCTGAGAGAGGGAACTGTTGAGGAAGGAAAGGGGGGGGTAGTGGACAGGTCATGAAGATGTGCCTGAGAATGTGAGCAGGACACGGGTCAAGTGGGGACCCTGATTTAGCCAAAGGGAGAAGGGAAAGGAAGGATTCTTGCGTTAAGAGAGGGAATGAGTCTAGAGGAGCCTCCGGGGGCGGGCAGGAGGGATTACGGAAGGAGGGAGAAGGGGGAGGGATGTTGGCTTTGATATTTGCGATTTTATCCAAGAAATAGATGTTCAAGGAGTCGCATAAGGACAGTGACAGAGGGGGTTTGACGGTGGTTCTATCAGAGTAAGCAAGCTTATGGACAGTAGAGAAAATTTCTCTGGGCTGGTTCTCGGCAGCTAAGATTTTCGAGGAGAAATAGGCCGTTTTGGTGGTCAAGATAGTTTTTTTATATTGCGACAGAAGAGAGGTGTACTGGGCTTTGCGGATGGGACAGTACTGTCGTCGCCAGGCTCGTTCGGCGTGGCAGACTATGAGTTTTAGAGCCTTCAATTCATCGTTGAACCAGCGGTTGGAGTCGTTAGTGCGTCTGGAGGCAACTCGACTAAGAGGGGTGATAGGATTGCAGCCTGATAGAAGCCAGGAATTGATAGAGTCAGATTGTTCTGAGATAGGCAGACCAACTAGATCAGGGCTGGAGGAGGAAAGAGAGATAGCCAGAGAGGCCACATCCACCCGGCCCCAGGAGCGTGCCCAGATGTTTTTTGGAAGCGAGGGCTTGGTGGATGGGCCGAGTTGAAGGGAAAAGGAAATCAAGGAGTGGTCAGACCAAGAGCAGGGGGGAATGGAAAGGGACGCAATGGGACAGTTGAGGGACCAGATCTGGTTAAGGATGTGGCCCTGAATGTGCGTCGGAAGAGAGGACATGGGATTTGAAATTGAGAGAAAGAAGAGAATCGGAAAATTCTTTGGAAGTGGAGCATTCTGCTGGGTCAGCGGGCCAAAAGTTGAAGTCACCCAGCACTATAATGGAGGAGTTGTTGACCGCTAGGGTAGCCACGAGCTCTTGAAACCCTGCAAGAAAGAGTTGAGAGGGTTGCGGGGGGCGGTACATAAGTAAACAGGTGAGGGGTACATTGAGGGAAAGTGAGCGGACTACTAGGAAATCTGAGGAACCGATAGGTGGGTAATTAAGAGGCTGGAAGGAAATTTCTTTGCGGGCGATCAGGGCGACGCCCCCGCCCGATTTGCCAGCTGGCCGGTCGGTGCGGAGAGCGAAGTAGGTAGTAGGAAGAGATGCCAGTAAGGAGGGGAGGGAGCTGTCGCGGAACCAGGTCTCTGTAAGGAATAAGAGATCAGGTTTGTGCAGGTCGAGAAGAACAGAGAGTTCATGATAATGCTTGACTGCAGAACGAGTGTTGAGATAGTAAATGGAGAGAGAGGTGGGTGTGGGTAGTGCAGGGGGATGGGAACGGGGAGTAGGAGGGGGAAGAGAAAGGTGAGATGGGGCAGGGAGAGAAGGAGAAGGGGTTAGGGCCGTCAGCCCCAAACTATTAATGTAGTTGGTAACGGAGGCGTCAGTCGGCCACGGGCCTTGGAGTCCATGCAGTTGCGCCGACGAGTATTGTCGCAAGTGGGCGTAGAGGGGAGGCCCTAGTCCCGTTCGGTCGCGGACGGGCGCAGACGGGTTTGCCTTAGGCCTTAATCCGGAGGCATGGGAGACACGTTTGTATAGAGTCAAGTGTCAGCCTCTGCAGCCCTTCTTTCCCACCTGTACAGTTCATATAGCACTTGGCGCTAGCTCCAAAAAAGTAATCTTCAGGCGTGTGCCAAAGGTGGAAGGAATCCATCTTCTAGCGGATTTGTTGCAGGAAGGAGATTGGTTGGTCAGGCTGGACCTCAAGGACGCCTACCTCTCCATCCAAATCTTCCCGCCACATCGCAGGTTCCTCCAGTTCAGGTGGAACGGCCGGTGGTACGAATATTTGGCTCTTCCTTTCGGGCTTTCCTCAGCTCCTTGGTGCTTCACCAAGGTGATGAAACCAGTGGCCGCTCATCTACGGGAGTGAGGGGTGCGTCTCATAATTTATTTAGACGACATCCTGATTATGGCACAGAGTCAGACCCCGCTCCTGCAGCATCTCAGTCTCACGACAACACTGCTTCAGAGCTTAGGGGTTGTAATCAACCTGAAGAAGTCAGTGGTCACCCCGACACAGTTGATAGATTTCCTCGGGTTCACGATCGATTCGCGGTCGGCCCAGTTATGCCTTCCCAAAGCGAAATTGAAGGACCTCAAGAAGGAGATCCTGGCGCTGTTGAGCAGACAGACGGTCACGCTCCGGGCCATCGCCAGAGTGGTAGGGATTTTGGCCTCAACCATTCAGGCAATATTCCCGGGCCCTCTTCACTACAGGGCCCTTAAGCGCCTAAAGATCAGACACCTTCAGAAGGGACTGTCCTATGCAGACGCCATCCCATTGTCTCAGGAAGTCAGGACCGAACTACAAGTGGCTAGGTCATGTCGACGCCTGGAACGGCAGGGCAATCTTTGGCTCTCAACCCGACGTGGTTATCGAGTCAGACGCCAGCCGTTGGGGCTGGGGCGCACGCTGCGGCGACATCTCCACGGGCGGCAGAATGTCTCAGCAAGAGCTATCCTTGCATATGAATTGCTTAGAACTTCTCGCCGGGTCTTTCGCGATTCGGACACTGTCCCTGAGGCGGACCTCTTGTTGCATCCTCCTCCGCTTGGACAATGTGTCCGCGGTGAGGTACATTACTGCCTCACTCATCAGATTTCGGTGATGGCGGAGTACATCCCGGGTCAGTCCAATCAGGTGGCGGATTGGAACTCCAGACACCTCAGAGACTACAGCGACTGGAAGTTGCTTCCCAAAGTCTTTCAGTGGCTTCAGGCAATTTGGGGCCCCTTCCAGACGGATCTCTTCGCCTCCAGACTCACGTGCCAGATTCCCCAGTTCTTCAGCTGGAGGCCGGATCCAATGGCACAGGCGACCGATGCTTTTCTCCAGAATTGGTCGGGCGCGATCCAATATGCGTTTCCCCCAATCTTGCTGATCCCCAGAGTGATGACACAGGTGATCAGACAACGGGCAGAGATAGTCCTGGTGACACTGTGGTGGACGTCTCAGCCGTGGTTTCCGAAGTTGTTGCAGTGGAGCTGCGATCTCCCCAGGTTCCTCCCAGAATCGAACTCGTTATTGCTGGGCCATCTTCAGGAGTGGCACCCCATGGTGGTGGAAGGGCGCCTCTCGCTGATGGCATGGAGGCTTTCAGGGAACAGTGGCAACTGCCAGGAGTTTCGGACAAGGCTTCTGAATTTATCAGACAAGCCTGGGCACCCTCCACAAGGAAACGTTATTCCTCGGCCTGGAAAAGCTGGGTAGATTGGTGCTTGGAACGACATCTGGATCCCGTGGGGGCAGAATTACCCCACCTGTTGAACTTCTTGTCGGACAAAGCGGCGAATGGTCTGGCTTACCGATCAGTCAATAACCTTCGGTCTGCCATTTCGGCGGGGCATGCCCTAGTGGATGGCCAACCGTTGGGCAGGCATCCGGTTGTTTGCAAACTCCTTATAGGTATCAGGGTTGCTAACCCGCCTAGACCCAAGTATGCAGGTCTGTGGGTCGTTTCCTTAGTTATTTCCCTGTTCAACCGCTGGCCGGTTAATACCCTCCTATCCAGGAAGCAGCTCTCAGCCAAGTTGGCTATGTTGCTGTGCCTGTCGTCGTGCAGACGGTCTTTGGATGTGAGAGCACTCAACGTTACAGGTAGAGTATTTACCCCTGAGGGGGTTTCTTTCAATATTACTGGATGTACCAAAACATTGTCTCGTCATATTGATTATAATGCATTCCCAGAAAATTAAAAATTATGTGTGGTACAATGTTTAAAGACGTATGAGGAATGTACAACGGTCTTACGACCGCAAGGTTGTTCTCAATTGTTAATTGCACTGCAGAAGCCTTTTAAACCAGTAACTGCTGCCACTATTGCCAGATGGCTTCGCTTTGTAATGCAGAAGGCCGGTATTGACATCCAAATGTTTGGTGCTCATTCTATAAGAGGCGCTATGGCGTCAAAGTCTTACATGTAGGGTTCTAACATTCAGGACATTGTGCGTTGTGCAGATTGGTCCTCTGAGTCAACTTTTAAAACGTTTTATTATAAGCCGATGGGTGATATTACTACTGTGGTTTTTAATGAGCGTTAAACTAGCATAATCTGAAGCCTCCGGTTCTGTAATAGAATCAAAAATTTGCTAGCATTCGCACCAAGAATTTTCAATTCTATTAAGGACACGGAGGTGAGGATTATCCCACCAGGCTTTTGTTTACAGTAAAAAGCTTGCCCGCCCATGTTCACTGTTATGATGTTTGGCTATACAGTGGTTACGGTTGTCTTATTTCCTTTATTTCAGGATCAGACAAGAAGTCTGAAGAGAAGTTGGATGGCTCGCTCGTCTGCTTGAAGACTGGTTATTCTTCCACGTTGGAGGAGATGTTGGATTTATTCTTGTTTAAGTTTGGACTTGCGTTCTCTGCAAAGAAAGAGGAGGATGGGACCACGCAGAGGGTTCTTATGGACTATGGAGGCGCGGCTAATATGTGGGCATCATGGGCAATGTAGTTGTTTATACTGTTTGTAAAGAAAATATGCATTTTCATTGGCTGCTGTGTTTTGCAGTAAAGATAAGAGAAGCATAATCCTTGCCTCCGTGTCCTTATTAGAATTGAAAATTCTTGGCGCGAATGCTAGCAAATTTTTGATTCGGTGACTCACTGTTTGAGATTGTCTCTTCTGACACCACCTGTGTGTGTGTTGTTACTATGGCTACACAGGACAATGTATATGAGGAAGAGGAGTCACAGTCCTACTTCCAATGCGATGATGATTTTTTTTGAGGCTGTGGTATCCTCTATCTACAGGGTGGAAGGCTAGCCATGGCACACTCAGGCACTCTGGTGCCTCCCACCCCTCCCCCCCGCCTGAGGGGGTTGAAGCCCCTCCTTCTAAGAAAAAGCGCGCTGAAGGGATAGACACAGATCCGTTCGCACACAATAAGGCGGCTTTTTTGGCATAGGGTTCCTCTGCCTCCCCTCCACCTCCCCCTCCTCCTCCCTCGGTTCCCCTGGACTCCCCAGCGACGCCGGACCCGGTGTCTCCCGATATGGATGGGGACTCCCCGGATGACATGGAGGACGAGGCTGGGACTTCCAGGATGTGGCGGCCGGTCAGTGTTCCCTCTTCTTCGACGGCAGGGAATTCCGGCATGTTGAATCCGGATGATATTGTGCATCCCCGGTCTGCTGCTTGGACTCCTGAGGAGAAGGTGGTGAAATTCGTTGGGGGGTTCCTTCGTAAATGGCCACGTTTTTGGGCAAGTTTGTAAAGGACCCACATAAAGGTATTGATAGATCGGGGCGTTCTTGTCAGGATAATCTTTTGGATGCCATCGGTCCCATGACTAAGATTTTAGACATGGCCGAGGAGGCTAAAGTTTCTGGTTCGGTTATCTCCCCGGAGATTCTTTCAGGCGGGGCTCAGCGCGCAATCATTTTCTTGGGCAATGCGAATTGCGCGCTGTCCACGGAGCGCCTTGTTGATAAAGTTGCATCCCAAGTTGGGTGATTTGGCCTCCTCAAAGGCGGGGGCAGTGGCTGAAGGGGGTCTCTTTGGGGACTCTTTTGTTAAAGAACTGGGTAAATTTGTCTCCCTTCACCTCGTTCGACAAGGCGCAATCCAATATACAGCGCGTCTTTAACCAGCGGGTTTTCCAAGTGGCCGGCCGAGGTAGGGGCCGTTAGGCTGGCCGTGGGTTTCAGCAAAATCCTCAAAAAGGACAAGGCTCCGGACGCGGACAGTATGTCACGGGCGCAAACTTCAACAACTTCTACCCCACCAGAGGGCAGCGTTTCCGTGGCCGTGAAGGTTTCCACAATAACTCCGAAGGTGGAAATACAGCTGGTAAGTGTTATCCCTTCTGTCCGTCTTGGGGGTAGCTTGGCGTGGAAGCCTAGCGGACGATAACTTCAGACGCCTGGGTCCTTCAAACTGTCCACGGGTTCCATATAGAGTTCTGCGGTCAGCCTTGTCAAGAGGAGCGACCCCAACCAATTTGTTTTTCGGCCTGCGATGCAGAACTGATCGACGAGGAGGTGGAATCGCTTTTGGTCAAGGGAGCCATCTGCCGATGAGTTCTTCATCGCAAAGGTTTCTTAAGCAATTTATTTCTAGTAGACAAACCCGACCGAGGTCGATCGCCCTGTCATCAAACTGAAGGAGTTCAATGGTTGGGTGAAGGAGTTCAAAATGGAGGGGATTCACCTCCTGCTGGATGTTCTTTTGCCCTCGGATTGGATGGTGCGTCTCGATTTAAAGGACGTGAATTTGGTGATACCAATTCATCCCCCCATCGGCGATTTCTTTAGCTCCGTTAGAGGTCCCAGGTTTACGAGTTCACCATCCTTCCGTTCGGGCTGTCTTTGGCATCGTGGTACTTCACCAAGGTGCTCCATCCAGTAGTGGAGTTTCTCTGGGGACAGGATATTCGAATGATCGTCTACGTGGATGACATTCTCCTCATGGCTCAGTGTCCCAAGGCTTTACATGCCCACCTGCTTCAAGCGGTCCACCTATTGCAGTTTTTAGGGTTTGTGGTAAACAAAACAAAGTCGGTCCTCATTTCCTCTCAAAAGGTGGTGTTTCTGGGTTTCGTGGTAGACTCGGTCCAGGCGTCCTTGAGACTTCCATCTCGAAAGATGGCGAAAATCCACCACGAACTTCGTCAGACCATGGCCAGGTCGCACACGTCCCTGCGTCAGATTGCCCGCCTGGTGGGGCTGTTGTCCTCTTCCATACAGGCAATCTTTCCGGGTCCCCTGCATTACCGAGCTTTGCAGCACCTGAAAGCCTACCACCTGCGTCAAGGACGTCCTTACACACAGTCCGTTCCTCTTACTTGGGAAGCGAGGGAGGAGATAGCGTGGTGGCTCACTCACAAGGAGGCGTGGAACGGACGAGCCATCTTCGGTTCTGTCCCAGACCTCGTCATCGAGTCGTATGCCAGCAGGTTGGGCTGGGGCGCTCGGTGTGGGGAATTCTCCACCGGCAGCGTCTGGTCGTTAGACAAGCAAGCCTTGCACATCAATTGCCTGGAGCTCTTGGTGGGATAGTTCGCTGTCTGTTGCTGGAACAAGGACAGAGCCCAGGCTTGTGTGCTCCTCAAGATGGACAATATGTCTGCAGTCCGCTACGTCAATCACCTGGGGGGTCCTCGGTCCCGGGCTCTGGCGAACCTGGCAAAGGACTTCTGGGACTTTTGCTTGGCCAATCAGGTCTCGGTAATGGCGGACTACCTTCCGGGGCAGGCCAATCAGGTGGCCGATTGGCATTCCAGGCATCTACACGACCCCAGCCTCTGGAAGCTAGATCCCCAGGTCTTTCTGGAGCTGGCGACTCTTTGGGGTCCCTTTATGACGGATCTCTTTGCGTCTTGTCTTGACCATCAGGTTCCGCGTTTCTTCAGTTGGAGACTGGACCCACTGGCAGCAGCTATGGACACTTTCCTACAGGATTGGAGTCGGGAGATCAGGTATGCCTTTCCCCCGTTCTCCATGAGCACGGGAGCGGCGGCCTAGGTCCGTCGTCAGGGGGCAGAGGTGGTGCTGGCGACCACCCTTCTGGAAGTCTCAAGTCTGGTTTACGGTTCTTCTGGAACTTTCTTGGGGTTCTCCAATCCGACTCCCCCAGTTTCCTCCTCTTCTTCTGAATCCGGATCAGATGCCGCATCCTCTCATGGCTCAGGGTTCTCTGCAGCTGATGGCTTGACGTCTTTCCGGCAACGTTGGTCGCTCCCGGGCTTATCGCAATCAGCTGAGTGCCTTTTGTCTAAGGCGTGGGTTAACAGTACCACTAGATGTTACAGATCCTCTTGGGCGACCTGGGTTCGTTGGTGTCTTCGAAGGCACTTGGATCCCGTGGCAGTAGATGTCGTGCACATCCGGAATTTCCTGGCGGAACTGGCTTCCAATGGTCGGGCCTATCGTTCGCTTAATGCCATAAGGTCTGCTATTTCGGCGGAGCATGTCCCGGTTGACGGGTCTCTGGTGGGAGAGCAGCCTTTCATTTGCAGGTTGCTCCGTGGTATTCAGCTCTCTTTAACCCCCGGAGCCTCGTTATTCCGTGTTATGGGATGTCAAATTAGTTTTTAATTTGTTTCTCTCCTGGTCGTCTAACAAGTATTTGTCTCGGAAGGAACTCTCGGCCAAGTTAGCCATGTTATTGTGCCTTGCCTCGTGTAGGAGAGTTTCGGACATCAGGGCCTTGGATGTGTCCGCTAAGGTTTTTCCCCACATGGGGTTACCTTTACCATTGGTCGTCGTACCAAGACTTTTTCTCGTTCGGTTTCTTATCCAGCATTTCCAGATGCCCCCAAATTGTGTGTTGTGCGGTGTCTCAAGGCATATGAAGCTTTAACGCTGGAGTTTCGAAAGTCAATTACTTATTGCCATTAAAAAACCTCATAAGGCTGTCTCCTCCCCCACTATCACTAGGTGGGTGTGTTGGGTCATGCAAGAGGCGGGTATTGACACAACACAGTTTGGAGTTCATTCGGCGCGTGGTGCCATGGCCTCAAATGCTTTCTCCTTGGGAGCCCATCTGGAGGACCTGATGCGAGCTGCGGATTGGTCCTCGGACTCCACCTTCAAGAGGTTTTATTTTAAGCCAGTGTTGGAGGTAGCTCATTTGGTGGTGAGTAAGCTTTAAACTAGCATAATCCGAAGCCTCCGGTCCTGCCATAGACCCGAAATTTGCCTAGCTAACGTAACGGTAAATTTCAATTCTATTAAGGACTCGGAGGCGAGGATTATCCCACCCTGGGCACAGTTTGTGCCTCCCTCTCCGTATGGTGGTAAGTAAGGCGTTTGAGTCTTTCATTTGTTGAGATGAGATTTTGTTATGCTGGCTGTACTTACAGAACTCTCTTTTTTGCTCAGTGCCTTACGCTGTTTGTTGTTTGGCTAGGAAAAGACGGGTCGAAGCAGGACCAGTGAAGAGATTTATGGCGTACTCCGCGCAAAGAAAGAGGAGGTGTTGACGTGTGAAGAGGATTACTTGCCTTGACTGGATATGGAGAAAGGACTACTGTTGGGACTTCCCTTTGACTGATGGGAGTTGTTGTTTTTTCTGTTCCTGATCGTTTCTCTTTGGCTGCTGTGGATTTTATTTGTAATAAAGCGAAGAGAGTCCTTAATAGAATTCAAACTTACCATTACGTTAGCTAGGCAAATTTCAATTAACAATAAATTGTGTTAGATCCATAATGAAGTCAAACAACATTTAACAGTGTCAGTGCTAAATGAAACAAAGTAGGAAATAAAATATCAAATCAATCCTCAAATCCATCCAAAATATAAGCCCAACATTAGTTTATTTATGAGACTGGATCCAATCCAACAAGGGCCCCAAATTTTTCTATCTTTTTGTTTGCTTTCTTTCCCTTGCACTCCTAACGTGCAGTTTTGAGATTATAAATGTAGAAAGAGCACCCCTGTCATTGCTGGAATGACAGTGGTTGGTGATCCATCCAAGCTGAAGCTATGCACAGGAAGCAAATTGTCATCGCCATAAATATTTACTGAGTCCCCGTCCCCAATCCCTAATCACATTACCCAAGCAGCATATTCTGTGGGGTCAGAGAAGTATTTACATTAAGTATCTACCCTTAAAAAATGCGATATCTGATCTAAGTGCATCGAGGCAAGGGCAAGAACAAAGCATATGGATCAAATCATCTGTTAGTTCCTGACAGGAGGTGAGGATAGTGTATCCCATCAACTACCCCCCCCCCATTTAGCTATTTTAGGAGTAAAACATAAATCAAAAATCGTTTTATAATACTGGGATTGTAAATTAGATGAACAAAGTACTGTACAACCTAATTTCAGGGATTCAAAAAAGCTGAGATCGTCCAGGTCAAGCCTCTCCTGCTATTTGGATTATGTTTTTTAAGATTATCTGTGGTCCCCTCACTCAGACATTTATACAGTTGAGAAATCGTCCTCGCCTATTAAAACATCCAACAAGGATATCCTAGAAAATCCAACCAAACCCCCACCTTTTTCTGTAAGAAATCCCTGTATTGAATCTAGCCCAAAGCTCATTAAATAACGCCAAGTGAAGCCCCTGAAAAAGATCCCCTAATCGCTCAAGCCCCAGTCTCTCCCAATTTAATAAACACCTATCATGAAAAATGTGGGTAGTTGGCTATTCCTATGAATAGGAGTGTACCAACTATACCGCCTTATTCCCAATTTCCTCCGCAATCTGGCCCAATTTTTAAAAGCAGCCATTAGAGTCTTGAACCGTGTTTTTTAATAATAATTAGGCTCGAAAATCTTTAACAAACATCTCTTTGCGGTCTCCCAATCAGAAGCTCAAATATAGATGGAACAAAACCCTCTGCCCCACACTCCACTACTTGTTATCGAAAAGTGGACACTTATACTACAAAGCAGCCACTAAGTAGTAAAACTTAAAAGTTAGGTAGAGCCCAACTCCCTCTTTCCCTAGATAAAGTCAAGAACTTATTTGCCCTCCTGATTTTCTCATAAGACCAAATAAACCTAGAGACCAGTGTGTCCATTGCTCTAAACAGAAATTCTCAAATTCAAGAGGTATTGTTCAAAAGATATACAGCACCTTCGGGAGAAACAATATCTTAACTAAGTTGCACCACCCCATAACTGCTAAATGCAGTTTGTCCTATCTTAGGAAATTATTTTTGGCTTTATCAATGACCGGAGACAAATTTATCTCTACAATTTGTTCCACCACAGCAGTAATATTGACCCCAAGAAATACAGTCTGTTCCACCACCCGATGGTCCTGGGTTCCCACATGACTATTCACTAGCAGTTGCATTTTATTACTATTTAGCAGATACCCCAACAGTACCCAAAATCTTTTGTGGCCTCTTCAAATGCCCAAAGGGCTCTTTCAGGGTGTCTCATACCTATTGCAATAGCATCTGCATAGGCTAGAATTTTCGTATCCCAGCCCTGCATCCTAATTGGCATAATATCAATAGTAGCTTCAAGCCTACGAACAAAGGGGTCTATATACAGGGCAAATAATAAAGGGGAACAGGGACACCTTTGCCTAGTTTATCTTGCAATCAGAACTGACCCTGATTCATTACCCATGATCAGAAGATGTGCTACTGATTTGTAGTACATCACCTGTATTGCTTGAATAAAAGATCCACCAAGCCCAAAAGAGTCCATGGTCTTCCAGAGAAAATCCCAAGCAACCCTGTGTAATGCCTTTTCACATCCAACAGGGCTATCCATATACGTGACATTAAAAAGTGTGATTACACGATGAACATGTTTAGAAGTCCCCCTTCCAAGAATAAATCTGTGCTGCTTTACTGAGACTAATCTGTGAATAATACTGCTCAAGCTATCAGCCAAAACTTTAGAATAAAGTTTAATGTCGCGGTTTATCGGCGTAATTGGCCTGTATGAGTCAGAATTGTTAGGATTCTTCCTTTTCTTTAAAAATACTATTATGTTTGCTGTAGCCCACAAATTTGGGGGACTCTGTCCTTTCTTAACCCGTGAAAATATCTCATGTAGCTCCCCAAGTATTTTTAATGAAAATACTTTATAAAATTCAAGGGGTATCAGGTCAGTACTTACTGACTTCTCTGAAGGGAGATCCAGCAAAGCCTGTTGAATTTCATCTACCAAAAATTCTCCCACCAATAATTAGCAATTCTCCTGAGTTGCTTTTCCTAAGATTGTTGGCTCAAGAAATTGCTCTAGTTCCTCTGATCCTGCAGAAGCCTGTGTTTTATATAATGTGCTGTAGTAAGTACGAAAGGCTTCCCATACACTATCCGGATCTGAAACGACTACTCATTGATCATTCATAATTTCGTTCATATGGCCTGAAGCCACTTTCTGCCTAGGTCTGAAAGCCAAGATGTGCCACACTTGTTCATTATATTCATAACACTCTTGTTTTCTAACAAGAAATTTTCCAGCTGTCTTTTTAGCCGTGATTTCATTCAAAGACGATTTTATTACAGCTATTTGGCCAAGTACTGAGGAGTACTCTAACCCAGATGACACAGTTACCACAAGCTCTGCTTCTGCGTTTCCCAGTTTCTGATTAGGGGCCACATGTATCAACCATTTTTGCGTCCGCAAATGGGCTGATTCGCAGAATCGGCCCGTTTGCAAACGCAAAAAAAGGGTTTTCACATGTATCAAACCTAAATTGTTATTTGGTAACATGTTACTGAATCGCAATTTGTGTTTGTGATTCGGTATTAGAAAGGGACGTGTTTAGGGCGTCCCTTCCTAATACCGAATCCCATCAGTATATATGAATGTTTTGTGACCGAAATACGGTCGCAAAACATTCGCATTTTACCACCTACTTTAAGTAGGTGGTAACCCAATAGCAAATGTGAATATTTGTAAAAGCATTTTTTAAGAGCAGGCAGTGGTCCCACGGACCACTGCCTGATCTTAAAAAATGAAAGGAAAACTTTAAATTTTTCTGTTTGTAAATCATTTTGTTTTCCTTTAAGGAAAACGGGCTGCTTACAACAATTTTTTTTTATTTATTTAAAAGCAATCACGAACATGGTGGTCTGCTTACCCCAGCAGGCCACCATCTCTGTGATTTTTGCGATTCCTAGGGGGTCGCAAATTGCGACTTACCTCATTAATATTCATGAGGTAGGTCATTTGCGATCCCCTAGGAATTGCAGAAAGTGTTCAGCACACTTTCATGCATGCCGTTTTACAGTTTCCAAATTATCTTTAATTTGAGACTGAGACTGCTTCTGGCTAGTTATATTAAACCTGAGGTTTTCCCCTCTGACTTCAATTTTAGAAGTATCCCAGACCGTTCCTAAGGAGGCACTTCCTCTATTAATTTAAAACAATTTGGGAATCCATCCCTTTATGTCTCTGTTGTACTCTGGGTCTGTCAAGAAGCTCTGTTCAAAGGACCACCTTCTAATAGTCCTTGTAAAGCCATCAAGCAAGAGCTCTAACACCAAGGGATTATGATCCGACATTAGCCTCAGAAATGGTTCTAGCTAGCTCCCTTTAACCAATGTTGGTGTCACAAAGAAATAGTTGAGTTTTGCAAAAGATCAAAGAGGCGCTGAGTAAAAAGTATACCTAGTAGTAGAAGCCTTTAATTTAGCTCACACATCGACAAGGCCCAATTCCGCTTGCAGACTCTTGAGGGCTCTATAAGATTGTGGTTTGCGCCCAGTATAATCACCTCTCACATCTCCTACCATTCTCATACTACCGTTCAGATTCAAATCCCCGCAAAGCACATAAGGAACCGGCCAAAGTGGAAGCTCTGTTGACAAAAAATTAAATAGGCGGGGATCATCTGCAATTGGGGAATATATTGAGCCTAGAGTAAAGGACCCTGTTTGGTGCTGACATTCCACCAGCACCCACCTCCCATGTTTGTCTGTAGCCCTGCAGCCATAAGTGGGGATCTTACTTTTAACAAGAATGGCCATCCCTTTAGTTTTAGTATCCTGTGTGGTGCAACCAAGTCAGCTTACCCCCATTGCTTCCAACAAGCCCCTATCACCCCCAGTGATGTGAGTTTCTTGTAACACAGTATATATCCACCCTTAAAGTTTTAAGATCTTCAGTAACCCTCCTTCTCTTAGCTACATCGTTCAGGCCACAGATGTTAATTGTAGCTATATGAAGTTTAGCCGTCACACCGAGAATACCAAAACACCTGCCATCTTACAATTCCTCATAATCATTCCTAAATAGGGCTGAATAGAGCTGACGAAAAATTACGCCACCAAAGATACACTGCTTGTTCCAATATTTAACATAGACAGTATAGAAATTCTTTCTCTGATTTTATCAGAAAATGCCCTTTGTAAAAACCCCAGTCGCCCTTCCCCAATGTTTAAAACTGAACCTCCCAAGGATCCCCCCAAACCCCTCCTCCAAAACCCCCCAATCCTCCTTCCATCTCACCCCCCACCAACCAATAGTGACAAACAGACCACCCATGGTCTGTGCAAAAGTTTCTTGAGCAAGTGCACAGCTAGCTCTCCTCCACCCCCTCAAAAACACCAATTAGAAAAAAGAGAGATAAAGGAGGAGACAAAAACAAGTATAATATAGGTGAAAAAGGAACATATACTACCCCCAAAAATTCCTTTCAAATGTCCACTTCAATAATACCGGTGTCCTTTCATACATCAGGGGCTCTCTTGACACCCCTTAACTCTCACCCAGCCGTAACCAATCAATATTAGACATCATGTTATTTCAAATTCCTACTAGTTCTCCACCCGAACCCATACACTAACTTTAGTAGCAGTGAGTCCACTCAGGAATTCTTTAGCCTATATTTCTGGGGTGAAGGTATTGATCTTGCGCTTAATGATAGTTTTTAAATGTTTTGAGGCTTACAAATAGGCTTCCGCTCCAACCTCCTGGAATGGCTATATGAGTTGCCTTAGACGCCATCTGTGCTCAACTGTAGTATGGCAGAAGTCCGGACGGACACAAAAAAAGACATATTTCGGTATTGCCTTTGAGACTCTGGACGTGCTTTCTCAAATATTGCTTGGCGGAGCAAAACATTGCCAAATAATACCTGAACAGCCCTCAGTCGAAGTTCTCTTGAATTCCCTGGTTGCATTGTTTATTGTGCCCTATTGAGAATCTATGCACCCTCTGGACTTCCAACTCCCAATTCCATCCTGACAATTCAGGAAATGTATTTATTTTTAAGGAGGTCCAGTATGAATGACCTGATATCGCCACCTTTCACACCTTTCTTAATCCCAAGGAAGCGCAGATTATTCCGTCTTTCACCGTTTTCAAAGTCCTTGATTTTCCACATTATATCAGTCAGCTGCGCTCCCTGTGAGTTAACCTGCTCCTTCAATGCCCAAACCTCTGTTACCACAATTGTTGTCCTCTCTTCTAAACAATTACATTTTTCCCCAATCTTCTTACAGGATTTGCCAACCTTTTTAATGGCCCCTTGAAGTTGCTTAGCTGCAAGCCTTGCCCTCCTGCCTTCTGCTTGGGTCGCCGCCTGATGTCCATTTATTAACTCGTAAATCATCTCAATGAAGGGCCTCCAGCCTCGCTGCCCAACTAATGTCGCTTAATGTACCAGAGTGCTCCGAATCCTCAAGTTGGTCAATCATTCTAGTGGCAACATGGCGATTGAGAGAGGACGCGGCTTGCTGGCTCCTCTCCCTACTCCATGAAGGCACCGGCTGGATGTGGATTGCATGGAGGCGGGACCCTTGTAGGAGCACAGAATGCAGAGGAGTATCCAGTGGCTCACCCTTAACAGAGCTCTGAGCGGGCTCACTAGCGTGGTTGTACTAATTGTTGGAGTCATGACACGGAGAGGCTTTGGCAAGGAGCTTGTGGATTTCGTCGGCGGGATTGCCGGTCACCGCTGCAGGGAGCAGAACATACGGAATAACCTCTTGGCCAGGAGGTTTATTGCGATAGCACCAAAAGCCTCTAAAACTGCTTGTGATAACGGGGATGCTGGCTCCAGTGGGGCGTGAACAGCAGGGGGCCACCAGACCCACCCCAGGAACAAGTTGGTAGTGCTGTGGGGCAGGTGCTCCGATTCTTGCCTGGCTAAGTATTTTCCAGATCACCTGGGGGAGGGGGAGGGCGCAGAAAAACGACAGTGGATCATTTAGGAGGTGCAACAAAGAAACTAATGTTATCAGGGACAGTGTTTCCCAATGAATTACAACCTCCCTTGAATGCCCCTCAGCCCGTGATCACCGAGTTCTTTCAGGCTATAGGGACGGTTGTACAAGAGGCAACAAGCTGCAAGTTTGGAATCTGGCAACGAGCAGAAAATCCTTCTGCAATCTTAATCAACTGAAACCTTATCAACAGATCAGGTCATATCCCTGGTGGGGATGGAACAGCGAATTGAGGAGAGGGCTTTGGAACAGTGTGATTCGGGGAACGGGCGCAAATTAATGAGACCCCCGGGGGAACCGGTTCAACGTCAGGAATGGGCGGTCGCTCAACTTAGAACCTATTAGCCAGGCTGCTTTAAATAAACAAAGCTATTACTCAGAAAAGATTAACCTTCAGGAGGCATGTATATCTGCAAGCATTGATGGGGCTCAACCTTGCCCTTCTCAAGCTGTCGGTGGCAATGCAGAGCTGGTTATGGGCAGGGCCTTGGATGTTACACTTGAAGGTGGTGATACATTTTACTCTCTCATGGATGGCTCAGGGTCGGCTGAGTCAAATCTTAGCTGGAGTGATGATGGGCATAATGTGTTTTTGTCGCACACCAGTTCCTCTGAGGCACCAGATTAAACTCTTAAGTGCCTGAAACCCCACAAGGTTTCAAAGGGAAACCATGGTCCGCTCAGTAGCAATGAAATGCTTGCATCTGGAGCAGGGTTAAAGTGGGACTATTCGGACACTAGAACAGAAGGCCATAAGTTTCATTGCGGCAACAACTAAATTACTAGTGACCATTATTCGTGAGAAAGAAATGTACATCACAAAGTACTAATGATCTGTTTACTTACCGGTAACCTTCAATATCCTTAGACTTTAAAGTCCTCATCACAGTCATTATGTGTGAGGTGAATCCCACCTCATGATAAGACCAAAATCAGGAAGTAGGAGTGGGTATGACATAGGCCTGCCCATCTAAGGAGGGCTATAAAGCATAGTCCACCCATATTCCTTCCGGAACTACGGAGCCCAAATTGAGGCTAGCAGCTCTCAGGAGAGAGGAAGGGTGTTCTGCAATCATTGTGACAAATACGTTAAGGGCTAAGGGTAATTAAGATTACCAGTGAGTACCTGGGCATTCATTTTATGTTCGAGTCCTAGTTCCAGTCATTATGTGTGAGGAATACCAAAGCCGTGTGGCCAAAGCAACAATATATTCAATAAAATGCACTATTATGCTTCCATTATATAATTAGTAGTGAAATGAAAATTTGAACTCATTAATCAAGAGAAAAAGACTCCTTTAGGCATCACTGATTGCTAAACGTTGTGATCAAAACCCTCAATAGAAATTCCCAAACCATGAATTCTGTAATGGTTAAAAAAAAGTGTGAAGAGTTGCCCCAAATCCTGCATGTCAGAGCTCCGTAAAAATTAATCCTTTTCACTCAACCCAAGAAGTTTCTACACCTCCTGTTGCTGTACACAAGATCTTGCCAGATAGTGCACCTTGGCTATCTCAAACAATAGCTATAATGTTATTAATCCATCTGCGTGTGGAACATTTAGAAGTGTTGGATCACTCCACTAAAAGTAATACAGCTAACCCAAAACTGCCTTAACATCCAAAGTATGTAGCAAATTGTCATGAGAAGTAGGATTGGGAATGAAAGAGGAAATATACATTTCCTGTTCCCTATGAGACAAATAAGGAACCTGTTAGAAATGGGGTTTCGGGGTGGCTAGAGTATGCAACTAAGCCAGACAGAACCCACCACTCTATTCAGGATGAGGGAGTTAGTTACACACCCAAGATAACCCCTGCTCACCTCCTTGGTAGCTTGGCACGAGCAGTCAGGCTTATCCCGAGGCAATGTATAAAGTGCCTACGCAAAACACTCACACCAGTAATACAATAAATACTCCACAAAAAAGACTCCAAACAGTATTAAATGAAAATAAGTTTCTGTATTGCATATAAACAATAGGTAGGGTCAAGGATACAGTCAGTGCAGGCGGGGGCCCAGGTGGGGGTTCTCACCAGGGAGCCTGGTACGATGGGGGGTGGCTCTGCGCTGGGGGGTCACATGGATGGTTATTGGCGCCGGGGGTGGGGTTCCAGGGCTATTGCCCGCCCCGCCCCTCCCGAGTTGGGGGCCCCCGGCTTGGGAGGACAGGATTCAGGAGCAGAGGCTGCTGGCGCAGATTAAGGAGGCAAGATGGGCGGTGCAGACTGCGGCCCGGGTTGGCGCAGTATGGGGTGACGAGGTTGACGTGCCCCCCACTCCTACATCTGAGGAGGAGCGATGGGCGGAGCAGGAGGAGGCGGCAAGGGCAGCGCAGGTCAGGAAGGCGAGCGTTAAGGGGCCTAAGGGCCAGCAGGCCAAGTTAGGGACGGCCGGGACGGCTTTGAGACCCGATGGTGCCGGGGCCCAATCAGGCTGGAGCGACCTGAGGGGCGGTTGGGGTTCCAAGCCGGTGGCTGTCGGCAGAGATTGGGGTGGCCTGGCGGGTTGCAAGACGGCCCCGGGACGCCGGTTTGAAGCAGCAGGGCGGTCCGCGGCAGCCATCCCTCTGGCGCGGGACCGGGCAAAGGCAGCGTGTGTGTCTGGTGGGCGGGGAGCGTCTGCGGTGAAGTGCAAAGGTGTTAAGAGGGCAGTGAAAGAGGTGTTGTGTGCGCCTGTGGATGTGGACCCGGTGGGGGAGTTGGATTATGAGGATGAGGCGGAGGAGATTGAGGAAGGGGAACTGAGGGATGACGAGGACTGGACAGGGGGGGGGAAGGACAACAGTGGCATTGGTGCCTTCTAGGTTCCTAAGACAGCGAAGGGCAAGGAGAAGGCGGCGGCGGGCAAAGTTTCTACCTCCAGAGGACGACCAGGAGAGCTGCAATCATCCCTTTCAGGTGAGGGGACTTGGTGGACAGCGTGGGATGGTGGGCCCAAGGGGAGTAACAAGAAGGCTTGTAGGTCTGTGGGGGTTGGGGATGGTTCTGTCAGGGACGCTGTAGGGCTGCCGAAGGGTGAGTCGCCACTGGGGGACAAGCAGGGACATGGTAAGTCAGTTTCTTCGGATGGGGTGCAGACTGACAAGGTGGACGGGAAGGATGACAAAGGGGAAAAGGGAGATGACAAACATCAGAAGAAGCTCCCCTACATGGGAATAGCTATGCCCCTGGGGTCTCACCTGTCTGACAAGATTAAAGGTAGGATATGGAAACACGAATATGTGGACGTGTTTCAATTGTTGCACAGGGAGGTGCAGGCGAAGGAGGGGTCTAAGGAGGAAGAGTGGGAGTTGACCAGGCGGCCCAGGGTTCCCATGACAATGGAGAATTGGACTTTGGCGTTTCTGATTTACGCGCGCATTTACTGCGGGAAGTATTTGGATAGGGCCATAGCCTTGATGAAGTACATGGACATTATAAGGAAGGCGCAAATGCAGTTTGGTGGGTTTGCATGGCTGAGCTATTATGAGGAGTTCAGGGCTAGGGTTAGTGCGAACCCGGACAAGCATTGGGGGGAGGTGGACGCGGAATTGTGGATGCAGTGGATGGCGTCTATGCACTCATCAGCGTCCACTCATATGGCCAGCGGTTTGCCGGTGGTTTATCGGACTTTTCAGCAGCGTCTTGCCCAAAGTGGGGCGGGGCGGAGCGGCCGCAGGCGCAGTCACCACTGGTCAGGTCTCCAAACAGGCAGTTACAACACTGGGGCGTGTTGGAGCTACAACAGGGGCTATTGCTCGCGCTACCCCTGTAAATTTAAACATGAGTGCTCCAAGTGCGGAGGGAAACAAGCCCTTACGCAGTGCCTTACTCTGGTCACCCCCGCTGGGCAGTTGCAGAACGCAAGAGGTAGGCGGCAGCCTGGACAGAAGGGCACCTACACCGGTTAAGGTGGCGGCGATGGCCCACTGGCTCTAATGTTACCCGGATTAGGAGGCGGCTTTGCGTATTCATTGGGGTTTCACGGAGGGGTTTAGGGGGGGTTATCAAGGTCCAAGGGAGATGAGGTGGGTTGAGAATTTGAAGTCTGCTAAGGAATTGCCAGGAGTGGTGGCTGCCAAATTTAAGAAAGAGGTGAAGAAAGCGAGAATAGCGGATCCTTTTCATGCTTGGCCGACGTCTGACCTAATCATCTCTCCGCTGGGGGTGGTGCCCAAGAAGGAGGAGGGGGAGTTTTGAATGATTCACCATCTCTCGTAGCCGGAGGGTCAATCTGTGAACGATTTCATCGCGAAGGAGGACTCGAGGGTGCTGTATGCGTCCGTGGACGATGAGTTTTATGCTGAAATGCTTGCGCTTGAATGTGGTTTTTAGAGCCAAACATGTCCCTGGAGCGAATAATGACATTGCGGATGCTTTGTCTCGTTGGCAGTGGAGCGGATCCGTGCAAGACCGGGCTGCCGGACGGCATCTGGGCCTTGGGGGAGTGAGAGTGCTGGGTCTGGTTGAACATTCTATTGCTGATTCCACAAGAAGGACTTATCGGCTGGCCTGGGCGGAGTTTGGCTCCTTCATGGGTTGGCGTGTGTATTCTGTCCTGGGTGACCGGGTGGCAGTTGAGCATGGTGTCCGACAGTTTGTGTTGCATTGCATTGAAAGAGGTCTGACGGCGGCGGCTATTTCTGGAAAGTTGGCTGGAGTGGCTTTTTATTGCAGCTTGTTTTTGGGGTTCGATCCTACGAAGGATGTGATTTTGAGTAGGATGCTCAAGGGTTGGGGCAGGGAAAGACAAAGGGGTGGTGGGGTGCTGCGGGAGGCAGTTACGTTTGAATTGCTGGTTTGGCTGGTTGGGATGTTGCCGGAGTGTTGTTATGATTCGTTTGAGGTGCGGATTTTTAGGCTGTGCATGGTTTGGATGTTTTTGGGGTCTTTTCGGGTCTCTGAATTGTTGGGCACGAGGTAGCACTGTGGAAGGAGGTATGACGAGGTCAGATTGGATGGGGGGGCGCCTGGGGATTTGGCTGGGCCATTCCAAGACAGATCAGTTGGGCAGGGGCACATGGGTGTGGTTGAGCGAGATGGGTGAGGGTGGTGTGTGTCCAGTTTCGGAGTGGAGGATGTTTTTGGCAGCATCGAAGGGTGTGTCTGGCGAGATTTTCTGTCACAAGTCTGGCTTGAAGGTGACGTCGGGGCAGCTGCTGGCGGTTTTGCGCATGGTTTTGCGGTGTCTGGGGCTGGAGCCGACTGGTTTTGGGACTCACTCCTTTCGCAGTGGGGCTGCGACAGCAGCGGCACATTTAGGGTGGTCTTGGGATAGAATTCAGCAGATTGGGAGGTGGAAGTCTCGGTGTTGTGAGCGTTATGTGTGAAAGTGAGGAGTGGGCGGGATCGACTGCTCAATTGAAGTTTTGTGTTGTTTGGTTTTCTGTTAACATATTTCTCTTTCGTAGGTTGCATGGGTGGACCAGGGTCCAGGACGGTCACTTGGATCGTGGGGCATTCCTTCGTTCACTGGGCATCCAAGTATGCGTAGCAACAGGTGTACGGCCGTAACCTGAGACTCAAAGGACAACAGCATGAGGTGCATTGGTGGGGTAAAGGGGGGATGCGATGGGGGGCACTATTGCCTTGGCTCCCAAAGATGGTACCACAGAAGGGTTGCCCGGATCTACTAATCATACACTTGGGGGAGAATGATTTGGTGAAGCTGTCTGGTTTGGCGCTCTTGCAGCTGATGCAGAGGGACTTGGAGGTACTGAAAGTCAGGCTTGCAGGGACTTGCATTGCCTGTGATCTCTCACACTGGACTGCGACTTGAGGAGCCATTACTGTTCAGGGACGACGGAGTGCATCTTTCGCGTTTAGGCAATGCTTATTACATGATGGAGATGAGGGATGTGGTCAGTAAGCTATGGAACGAGGCGATTTGGTATCGGAAGGATGTGTGAAGGGAGTGGTGCTGAAAGATGCACTATGGCGGGGGGCAGGTAACCGCCCTACAGGGGGTTCCCTGTTTGGCGATACCATCCTTGGGGGGGGGGAGATTGAATGATGGGGGGAGCTGGAGGCATGACTGGAATGCCAGAGGATATCGGGGTAGGATGCTAGGTGATTTGTGTATATGGATGAGGTACGCAAGGGACACGGAGTTGTTGGAGTCATGAGTCAGTGGGGATGAAGAGAATGAAAGAAGGAAGAATGGTGCGGGGGGTTGCTGTTATTGATGTTGTTATTTCTTACTGTTTAGTTGTGCAGCCTGGTCCTAATAAATGGCCTTTTACGCTTAACAACTGCGTGGTCTGTTTATTGCGCGACATTACGCTTGCAAATGAGCGCGGGACAGTGTTTTTTTTCCTGTGGCCCCTCTACAGTACCTTCAGGTGCTTAGTGGGAGTGGAAAACCCCTGCAGCGATGCAACAGCACCGGAGGCAGGGCCGCATTCTTTGTTTGCACCTCACTCACGACGCGCCCTAGTATTGGAGCAGGCTATCAATTCTTGGGTGGCTGGCCCGCCCCTGGTTGCCAGGTTATGCGGCTCTCCTTAGGAACAGCGGCTTCACAGGACCTCCCCTCGCCTGCGGGTTTGGCGGCAATCAGGTGCTTGAGCCGGCCCTCACGCACTGGGAATGCAGAGGTCAGCCAGCATGGGGTAGCACTAAGTGCCCATGCGTGCGCTGTTGAGTGGAAGCAAAGAACTCGCCCTGACCTTGTTTGAATAAAGCACCACAACTCAGTTTGAAGCAAGCATTAGCGCTCAACATGCACTGATTTCCCTTGCCAAGAGCGCTCGCTACCTCTTCTCCTTAGGACAGATCAAAGGCCAAATGAAGCGCTCACTACTCCCTAAGTTGAAAGCACACACTGTGTCCTTTAGCTCAAAAGCATTGCTTTCCTGGGATCAACTGAGAAGGGAGGGGGCCAGCCCACCCCTCCATCCAGGGAGATGACTGGTGGCAGAAAGAATAGGCAGGCAGGCAACAGGCCAGCATACTGGTTTTCTTAGTGGAGTGGCAGTCTCCCTAGTAGCCCAGCAAGCAAGTAGGTAAGCACAACAAAGCAAAGTCCAAGTGGTAGTTTTTCCTGGCAGCAAATCAATCCTCTGGTGCAGTATGTAGAGCCAGCAGCATCTGGTTACAAGTCCCACGCAGTGGCTAAAATCATGGGGTCAGAGCCCTTGTACTTATATGTCTTTAATGTGGAGGTAACTTAAAAAGAACTTTAAGAAGTTCACAACACCCCATTCAGTCACAGCTCTGGCTCCAGACATCAGTAAACAAGCCCGTGGTGTGAGAGAAGAGCCAAGCCTTTACAAATGTAAGTGCACTGCACCTCCCTCTCTCCCAGTCCATTCAGTATGCAGATGCAACCCTGTTACACCAACCCTTCCTGTGTGATAGCTGCCTGGAAAGTAAGCACAAGCCCAGCTGTCCCTCTACCCTAGAAGTTGGTTGGAGTCAGGCTGCAAAGCACAAAGAGTCATAAGCACATAGGAATGCTCACCTTCTACAAGTGGCATTTCTACAATAGTAATGAAAAAGCCACTTAAACCAAGCAGGATTTATCACCAGTATTCAAAACATGGCAACGCTACTCCTTTCAGATCAGAAATTACCAACGAAAAGCATATCAGGGAAATCCCAATGCAAACCTTTGCGAGGAGCAGGCCTCACACCAGTGAGAAACCAAATAGGCTGTTTGTCAGTACCAGGACATGCCCCACAATGAAGGCACATGTCCTACCTTTTACCTACATGGCTACCTAGGGCCTACCTTGAGGGTGACCTACATGTAGTAAAACAGGAGTTTCAGGCTTGGCAAGTAACTTTAAATTCCAAGTCAAAGTGGCAGTAAACTGGACACGCAGGCCCTGGAATGGCAGGCCTAAGACAGGTTTGAAAGGCTTCTTCTGTGGGTAGCACAAGCAGCACTGCAGGCACACTAGTAGCATTTAGTTACAGGCCCTGGATATATGGGATACCACTGTACAAGGGACTTACAGGTAAATTAAATATGCCAAACAGGTGTAGTGTAGACCAATCATATCATGTTTAAAGGAGTGGCAAAATGCCCAGAGTCATAAAGCCAACAAAAACAGGTCAGAAAAATACAGGAGGAAGGCTAAACGTTTGGGGATAACCCTGCAAAAAAGGGCCAGGTGCAACAGAAACTTAGTCAGAAATCTAGGATTAGCTCTCAATGCAATACCACCCTCTAGTATCCTCAGTAGTGGTGTCTTGCATTAGTAAGCCTTTAATACCCCAATTCCTGAGGCTGAAGTGATTGCCACAAGAAATACAACTTTAATGTAAGCCATTTCATTTTAATTGACGAAATAGGTTCAAAAGTAAATGCTTGGAGAGCACTCTGGCCAGACCTATAATAGCCAGATTCAGCAATGTTTGTGATAGGGATCTAGCCCTCCAACTGCCAGGAAAAAAATGACCTGCAATTCCAAGGTTGCTGCATATCCTTATATCCTGACTTTACACTAGCTGTCCAAGAAGCTAGGCATTCCTATACTAATGTCAGTACAACTACTGGGCATACCTTATGCCATGGTCTGTCCAGCTAGACTGTGTATCACTCACATGAATAAACAAATGCTATTCAACACGCTGCAACAAGCAGCGACTTTCTTAAATGACGAAACTGCGTGAGAAAACACAATGCAAAGAAACTGAGAAATCTCAAGAACATTCCAACAGCGAATCAAATTGAACCATAACCATCACAAATCAATACAGTGGGACCAATGACTCCTTCATAAAAGGTACGCAACGATAGTACTACCTCCTTGAGGAATCCCCAACGGTGATCGACAATAGATGCTCCCGTCAGGATTCTGAGATGCAATACATTGTCTCCAGATCATGTCCTACACCATATAATGTTCAATGCTACTCGTGCATACAAAGCCCCTATAGCCACGGCAATTAACCAACAGTATACTGCGTCTGCAACTGGATGACCCTACCGTATACTCTAGGCTTTATAGCACATAAGATAATTAACTTTTTCAGGTTGCATATGTTCTGAGTTCAGTTAATGGCAGTCGCTGCTGCTATCCATTCTGCGTGGTGGGGTAGTGCAGGGGCAGCGCGGAGGAAAAAAAAAGAAATATACACTTACCTTCTGCTTCCGCGCTGCGCTGCTCCTGGTATTGCAGTTCCCATGAGATCAGGCTCCCAGCTCACCACGAAATCCCAGCACATCCCTCATGCTATTACTCCAAACAAGAGAGAAGTGCTGAGATTGGGCGGAGCAGGCCGATTTCAAGCTCCAGCAGGGACTGGGAGCCTGTGCTCTTGATCCCTGTAGATATCTCCAAGGAATAGTCTGGAGGTATGCAAGGGCACAAGTCAGTTTGGCCGGCCATCCACTTTCAGTGCCCACTACTACTCCTCCCCCCACTGGTGACACTGCGACCTGGCCCCGCCCCAGATTCTGGGACTCAGTAAACTTGCCCAAATCAATGGAATTTTTTTAATAATAAAAGTGTTTTATTATCATTTTATTTTTCATTTTCTGCCTTTAAGCAGTGGGGCCACGCTCCTCCGCCACAGCCCTGGTTAATGGAAAGCAGGGAGGGTCAAAGGAAGTTGGGCATGCTGGTGTGGTAGTGGGGGCAGGATATGATGTTTGAATTTGTTCTTAATATAGATGTTCAAAACATATAGTAAGATGACAATACACTAAAGCACATGCCCAAAAAAGAAACTCTTCCTCTTCTGACTACAGGCAGGTGACATACCCTGCTAGTCATACATGAACGACAGAACTAAGGATGAGTCCTGTAGCTTTCTCACATGGAATATATTGGGACAAACCAACCCTACAAAAGCAAGGCAAATTCTTTCGTACATTCCACGACGTGTTGACATCCTTACGCTGCAGGAGACAAACCTCAGCAAGGCCACAGACCTAACCGTGTTAAAAAAAATAGTCAAGAAAAACGGATGTAATGGCTAGGTTAAACAGGCGCCCTCGACCGCACTAGTCTTATGGGGAGTATATGATGTAGTTCAATGCTATCCCGTATAACACAGCATGGGTTAGGCCATATGGGCATAGGACGTAAACATCCTCTTTCTAACATGCATGAATGGATCTCAACCTTGGAGAAAGCGATAGTGTTTTAGACTCTTGATCTCGCAAGAGTTTATCATCAGGTGGTTTTAGATCTCAGTTTGAGGCATCTTAGTACTTTTATAACACCTGAAGTAACGTATCAGTTTAAGAGGATGCCCTTTGGTCTTGCAAGTGCTCTTTCTGTGTGCATACATATTATAGAGGAGCATTGGCGGCTGGTGACATTTGGAAGTGGTGAGGCGTAAAAGTTTGGTATTACTTTTATGTAATGAGCGACGTGGGCAAGCTTAATGGCCCAAATGTGGGGTCCAGGCTGGATCCACCTTCTGAGAAAGAAATTCAAAAAAAGATTGCCAAATGGTTCATTTTAAAGCAAATTAATTTTGTGATAAACCAAGGCTTATAAAGCAGTGGGAACGTATAGTATTAAAATATTAAACACATACAAAACTACCCTATATTTTACTGCATTCATATGTGTAACAGTTACTGTAATATGCAATTTGTACAACGCAACCACTTCAGTCTTTTAAAGTGTGTGCTTGCCTAGTGTCTTGCTCGGCATGTGGCATCAACTTTGGAAGAAAATGCTCTAACCAGGCTTTGGGGAGGACCCACAGCAGCTCATTGCAATCAGTCCTATGGAAATATTTGAAGACAGGTCTTTAAGTAGGATGAAAAGTATTTACTCTCTAAAAGAAAACACGTTAAATAAATTTCTGTGATTCCCATAGTGTGCCACCTGACCAGTATTTTGGTTTCTCTCGGAGACGTAATTGCATCCAGATATATAATACAACTAACCTACACCTAAAACCTGTCAATATAATTGCCATTGTCAATGGTTGTTAGTTGTTTAACATAAATGAGTAACAAGGATTTATTGTAAATAATGAACCTCCAAAATTTTTAAATTCGGAAATTTCAATAGTATTGAGGCCTGTGGAAGGAGTTTTGGCTTTCAGTTATGTGCACTTTATGTTAGATATGTACGTCCTTTTTCTCTGCACATCTCATCCATCTTCATATCTTCAACCACCTCTCTTTCCTCTTCAGCACCCACTTTTCACTCTTCTCCGAATGCACTTCCTTACATCTCCTGCAATTCACCACTTCCAAACATACACTGAACTCACATTTTAGCAATTTATTTGCTTTTGCCCTGTAAATATTTTGCCATCTCTGCACCCTGGAATACGTTCTGTGCTCTGAGAGAGACCTACCCACTGACAGGCACTTTGCTTCAGCTTCTGAGACAGAGCTCTCAAACAAAGCCCCTCATAGACACCTGCACAGTTAAGTATGCATGGAAAAAAACAGAAAGAAACACAGCATGATTAAATAGCTACCTCTGAGGGAAGCAAGATTAAGTAAAACTTGAAATAAGAGAGGAACCAAATAGTTGACATGCATTGCCTTAATCTTTTTAACAGTCATTGTACATACATCAATCCATGTTTTTGGCATTAATGTTGTTAAGGGCATGTTACTGACGTGCAAGACTGCAGTAAGGGGGGCTGGAGGGCCATGGGTCAGACAACTATGATTGCTAATGGCCACCTTTATCTTGTAAATCAAATTAAAAGAACTACACACAATGCTATTCTTTTCAGAGCATTATTTCATCAACATAAAACTGCCATTAATACCCTTTTAATGTTAAAGTCTGCTTTGCATTCTCTCGGTCTGGATGGAGACTAGGCAGCATGGCCGAGATGTAAATACTTCTAGTGAGGCATGCAGCCGATTTAAAGACGCTCTGCCGGCAGACCGCATAAGAACTACAATGCATTTAAATCAAAAAATGCAAAAAAGCTCAGCTAGACTGGAGACTTTAAGGGGCACAGCATGTACTTCTCTGCAGAACTCGGGACTCAGGGCCAGATTTAATGTCAAATAGCAGATAACCGTCTACTGTAAGCACATTTCTCTCGCTTTACGCTTGACTCGGATATTTATATCAACTTCACAAGGAAACAAGATCCCTGGCATGCTCATATTTTGGATACATTTTGCGGGGTAACAAATGCAGCAGCTCCACTTTTAACAGAGGCAGCGAGGTGCAGCCAGGGCCTGGGGTGTCACAGTGAGGAAGGTTAGGGTGGCAAGGGGTCTTAGAACATAACAAAAAATTAGCATTCAAACACTGACAATTACTGAGGACATGGAACCAAAACACACATGAATGCACCACTCCTACGTGTGACGAATGGGACAGGATGGGAATGATAGACAGCTGTTCTCACACAGGGACGAGACTCCAGTGCCCGAAACATGACGCTGACAGCGTCACTGATCTATAGCGGATACTGCCATAGACTACAATGACAATTATTCATTATGAAGGGTTTGAGAACAGTAAGTTGTGTGTCACAGTTCAGAAAGTTGATTTACTACCTGGCTTCTGTTTCCTGCTTCAGAGCAGGCGGAGCAGGCAGTCTGGGACAGACAGCCCATAATTAAATAAATCGATTTGTTTAGAGATACAACCGTATCTCTAAATAAATTGATCTATTTAAAAATTGTACAGCAATGTGAAAGAAATAATCAGGTGGGCGCAGCCCCAGAGACCTAATGGAGAATCCGCCCCTGTGTTTTAATGAGCCAGACCCTTCATGACCCAGCAATAGAGACGCGTTTCGACTGTAAAACAGCCTTTTTCAAAAACACAATTTTGGTTACTTCTTTATACTATAAGTTATAAAAAATATTTTTATTTTCATTTTATCATAACACAACATGACAATCATGCATTTAACTGCACACATATCCAGAACTCCCATCCCCCCCCCAGCGTTGTCCATTCCTGTTAAAATTAGTCTCAGGGTGACTCAACATCAATAACAGCAGTATGTACCCCACCCGCAGCATCTTAGGTAAAGACATATCGGGTGTGCTCATGAAATTGTACAATCCTAGACATGAAACAGTTTCCTCACAGCCCCCCATCCAAACCGTGATAGTGTCTCCAGTTAGACCAAACCCTACGGAACTTCCTCGGGCACCCTCTAGCCTTGTAAGTCACCCTTTCGGCGGCCATGTACATGTCCAACCCTCTCCTCCATTCCTCTATCCCCGGAGGTTCCGGGGACCCCCAGTGTTTCGCTATGTCTCTTTTGGCCACCACTAGCGCCAACACTAGGAAGGTTAGTAAAGGTCTCGTGAGGTCGCGTCGTTGGTCATACCCAGCAGGGCCAGTCTGGGTTCCAGCTGGAGAGGGATCCCCACGACCTCGCTCAGTTCCATAAAAATGCAAGTCCAGTAATGTTGAATCGAGGCGCATGTCCACACAAGGTGGTAAAAGTCCCCGTCCTCTAGTTTACATTTAAGGCATTTCTAGTCATTCGTTTTCCCCATTCTATAGAGTCGCACTCTGTCATAGTATGTTCTGGGGAGCACATTAAATTGGATAAGGCGCAATCTAGACTTAATTGCGACATCTCTGGGGTGCATTAATACTGTGTCCCAGTCAAGGTCGTCCATGACTCCCACCTCAGTTTCCCAGATCCGTCGAAGTTTCGCCAGATCGCCTAACATGTTGTTTGTTAAAGTTTTATATGTGAGTGAGACCGCTTTCCCCTGTATTTGCTCCTGTAGTAGTCTTCCCTCTAAGGGCGCATACTCCGGAAGTTCAGTTAATTGGATGTTCTGGGCCTGCCAAGCATGTCGCAGCTGCGCGTACTTGAAGAACTGTGATGGATGTAAACCGAACTCCGTCTTTAATGTCATAAAGGTTTTCAGTGCCCCCTTGGCGATTACGTCCCCAATGGGGGAGATGCCTATGTCATCCCATTTGTGAAAGCCTCTCAGCTTGTTAAGTTCTGTCAACCACCTGCAGTGCCAGAGCGGCGTCTGCCTCATAGGCGTCTTCTCCCAACCTGTGCGTTTCATGGCTTTATTCCACGAGAGGAGGGTAATTACCGTCACCGGGAGGAGCGGCTCCCGACGAGTGACCCCATAGAGATAGTACAATAAGTTTTGCGATGACATTTTGTATCGTTCAAGGGCGTATGTAGGGTGCTCAACTGGGGCGTGCAGCCAGTCATTAATTGGGGCAATATGTTCCGCCCAATAGAAGGCCTCCAGGTTCGGTAGGGAAATCCCCCCGCTGTACTGGTGTCTCTGGAGAGTAGTTAGAGCCACTCTAGGTTGCTTACCCAACCAGAGGAAGGCCCTCAGATCTGCGTGTATTCTGGAGAGTACAGCTGCTGGGAGTGGATAGTACTCGTTCTGTAGGGTATATAGGTACTTGGGTAGGATAATCATCTTATATATGGCCGCTCGACCCAGGAGTGTGAGTGGGAGTTGCCTCCAGCGGTCCATATCCGCGATGGAGTTCAAGATGACGCGCTCCAAGTTACGTTGGAATGATATCGTTCTATCAAGGGTTATATAAACTCTGAGATATTGAAAGCCCTCCACTGTAGTCAGTAATTGCCCCAGGAGTGTCACCCAGTCGCCCTGCCCCCTCGGGTCGTAAAGGATCGACTTGTGCCAATTGATTCGATACCACGAATGTCTACCGTACCGCTCCAATTCGTGGAACAGTGCTGGCATGGTCGTCTCAGGGTTTGCAATATATAGCAGGATATCATCCGCGTATAAGGATATTTTCTCTTGTGCGGAGTCCAACTCAGTCCTCCTGAAACCTCCGATGTCTACATTTTGTCGAACCCTAGCGGCCAGCGCTTCAATAGTGAGTGCAAAGAGGAGGGGGGACAGCGGGCATCCCTGCCGGGTTCCCCTTTGGATCTGGAACTCCCGTTACATCCTCCCATTCACTCTGACTCTGGCCCTGGGGCCAGTGTACAGGAGCTGTACCCATTTCTGGTACTTCGGTCCAAAGCCAAACTTCTGCAAGATTCCCTCGAGGAACGGCCAATGAACGGCATCTAAGGCCTTCTCTGCATCGAGGGAAAGAAACCAATGGGGCTCCTCCCTATCTTTCACCTCCTGTAACCAGTTGTGGGAACGCCGGAGGTTCAGTCTGGTAGCCCTGTCTGGGAGAAATCCCATCTGGTCCAAGTGTATTAGATCTGGTATCACAGACCTTAGTCGTTGCGCCAGGATGGTCGCCAGGAGTTTCACCTCTGTATTGAGGAGGGAAATGGGGCGGTAGGATGCGCACTCTTCCCTCGGCTTCCCCTCTTTATGTATTGGGACAATGGTCGCCGCGGCAAGGTCGGGGGGGAGTCCCTCTTCCCGCAGTGCCCCTTCAAAGAGTCCCTTCAGATGGCGGCCCAGGAGATCCGCAGTGCGTTTGAAAAACTCAGCCTGGAAGCCATTAGGCCCCGGTGTTTTGCCTGGTTGCAGTCGAGCGATAGCGTCTGAGATATCATCCAAGGTGATGTCAGACTCCAATGCATTGAGGGCCGCAGGAGTCAGGGTTGGTAGGTCCGCTTGTTCCAGGTACCGTAGGGCATCCCCACAAGTCCCTAATTCCCTGGCTGTATAGAAGAGTTCATAGTGTGTGGCAAATGCCTCAGCAATTCGGGCATCAGACCCGACAATCGTCCCATCGGAGTCCCTAATGTGTTCCACCCATCTGGCTGCGCGTTCCTTCTTGCTCAGCCATGCCAGTAGTTTGCCCGACTTGTCCCCCACATCGTATAGGCAATGGAGGGTGGCCAGTGCTTGAGCCTTAGCCTCGGCAGTCACCAGTTCTCTATAATGTTTCTGGCGGTCTAGCAGTCTCCTTAGAGTCTCAGCACTCCTGGATGTCTGGTAGTCCCTCTCTAGCTCCATGATAGCCGCCTCCACTGTCGCTACCTCAGAATGGAGTTTCCTCCGTACCTCCGCCAGCCTGTTCTGTATCCTATCCCGCATTACTGGCTTTAGTGCTTCCCAGAGGGTCACGCTCGACTCGACTGTTCCCTCATTTTCTGCGATATATACCGTCAGATCTGCCCTCAGGCCTCTCAGGGCGCCTGCGTTTTGCAAGTCCCATGCTGCCAGGCGCCATGAAACCCTGTCTGTATTCCGATCCAACCCCAACCTGGCCAGCAATGGGGAATGGTCAGAAATCCCCCTCGCATTATATTCCGCAATGTCATCCACGGTCAAGTATTGCCTAGCTGCAAATACATAGTCCAACCTCGAGAATACCCTATGTGCGCCCGAGTAATAGGAGTAGGCCCTCTGAGTGGGGTGCAACCATCTCCAGACATCTGTAAGTCCTATATTGTCGATCAGTTGGGACAGGGGGGTTCGGGCTGCCACCCTGGGGGCCGTTCCCGACCGCTCCAGCCACGAGTCCATGACGTCATTGAAGCCACGCCCCAGTATTTGAATGGTGTCCGCTGTGTCTAGGAGTATATCAGCCACTCTCCGGAGGGTATTCTCCTGTAACTTCGGGGGGGCGTATACAGAGATAATCGTGTATGTTTGTCGATTCCACGTCCCCTTGACCCCCACATAGGTCCCCAATGGGTCGATCCATGTGCGGGTAACACAGAACGGGGTGGTATTCTTGATAATGATGGCAACCCCCCTCGAATCAGTGGTGTACCCCGCATGTGCCAAGACTTTGTGTCGGCCCCTAGCCAAAAAGGCACAGTGAGACCCTTTGAGATGAGTTTCCTGTAGTAGGATTATGTCTGGATTCTGTCGTTTAATGTATGAGTTCACCAGCCCCCTCTTGATCTTGCTACCAAGCCCCTTGACATTCCATGTCAGGACACTGAACCCCCTGCGACCCAGACGCTGTGTGTCGTTGTCACCCGCCATTCAGACGCTCAAATTGTAAGGTGCGATCGGCATCTGGTGTGGAAGTGTATCGTGAAGCACCGAAATGTGTGTCTGCGTGTACATGACTGCCTCCCCCCCCAACTGAACTGCAAACTGCTCCAACTCAGCCCCCCTCCCCCACCCCACCTTCCTCCCCCAGCATACCCATCAACTACCTCCCTTCGATAGGACTTGTTGGTGGGAAAAGGTCTGTCGCCCACCCTGGTGTCTCCCTCCCCTACCGAACTACCCCAACTCGCGTGTCAAACAATAGCCAATGAGGCTGTGTAGCACCAAGTCCACAGTACTGTGTGGAAGTTCGTTATAGGGAAAAAGACCTTGAACAAAAGCAGTCAAAAAGAAACACAATAACAATAATAAACAAACTCAGGAGACGTGTAAGTCACTTGCGTGCTCCCATGTGGTCTAGCCGGCATCTGTTCCATCCGCCTTCTGTATAGTTCAAGAGTTGCGGGAATCAGACTCCCCCTGGATTGGGGCCTCAGCCGTGGCGGATCCACCCTCCAGTTCATGAATAGCCATCACCAGCGGGTGAAGCGACTGCCCATCCCCTTCCTCAACCTCCGACGTTTCTCCGCCTGTTTCACTCTATGGCGAGGGCTGAAAACCTGGATCCCATTGGACTGCCGGGTGGAGGCGAGCTACGATCCTGTAGTCGCCGTGGGGACCCCTGTTGCGAGGGGTACTGTGTCACCTGAGTCCTCCGCTGCCCCCTTTGTCTACGCCTCCGTTGTGAGTGCACCCTCTCCCACAGGTTACCGGCAGCTCAGCTCGCCGCTGTCTCAGTGTGCTCTTTCCCCTCACGATTCCGGGGGATCGGACGTTCCTCCAGCCACTGCCAGACCTCATCCGGGTGTGAGAAGAAGTGCGTCTTGTCCTTGTAAATGACCTTCAATTTAGCTGGAAAGAGGAGCATGTACTGAACCTTCAGGTCCCTCAGTTTCGCTTTTACCGTATCGAACGAGCGTCGTGCCTTCTGCACCTCCTGGCTGTAATCAGGGAAGACCATGATTTGCGAGTTTTCCAGTCTGATTTTGCCCAGCTTCCTGGCTTCTCTTAGAATCAAGTCTCTGTCAGCGAAGTTGAGGAACCTCGCTAAGATCGGTCTCGGCCGTCCCCCCACCAATGGTTTAGCCATAAGTGCTCTGTGCGCCCTCTCGATAATGAAACAGTTGGAGAATGCCGCTCGGGGGAATGTCTCAGGAGCCAGGAGCGCAGGAACTCCGCCATGTTGGTCCCTTCAATTCCTTCCCTAAATCCCACAAAACGGAGGTTGTTCCGTCGCGCCCTGTTTTCCGCGTCGTCCACCTTCCACAGTAGCTGTCTGTGTGCATCTTGTAGGTCCTTGACGTCTTTCCGTAGGTCGTGGACAACCTCCTCCGTCTCTCCCAATCTCATCTCCGCTGTGGTGACTCTCTCTGTGAGGTTGCGGAAGTCCTGCCGCAGTAAGTTGACCTCCGCTCCCACTTCTCCTATCTTCACCTCTAGGGCCGCTCTGGACGCCTGGATATCCACCCTAGAGGCCTGTATCGCACCCATCAGGAGGGCAGTGTCTGAGCTAGCTCCCAACTCTCCCGCGCCTCGGGGCTCGGCGTAACCGTAAATTTGTCAATAGGGCCCTGCTTCTGGGTCTTCGGGACCACATCCTTCTTCCCCATGGTTGTCTGGCTTCTTTGCCGCAGGGGCGGGGGGGAGGCTTTATGTTCTGCACTGCTGACCGACGACTACTCCGGCCCTCCACTTTGTCGGTTCCCAGGCGTGTCGGCCAACGACACCGGTTCTTATGTTGTGCTTCGTGGGTCCCACTACTACGTGCACTGGTAAGGGCCTCACAGGCCTCTCTCCGTCCGAGAGAGTATTTGCCGTGGTGGCGCTGTGGAGAGCGGTCAGGCCGGGCTATGGTCAGTGGGTCACGGCTCTGGGCGTGTGTACCGCAGGCTCACAGGGGGCTACCTGGCCCTCCGGAGCAATGCCCTCAATCCCAATGGTCTGTAGGGCCAGGCCACCCTCACTTGAACAGCCCCCAGTCCTGGGGCGGTGACCTGTGACCCGAGCCAACTGGTCCTGTTTCACGCCTCTCGGTGGCACCAAGGTCCCCCAGGCAGAGTGTCCGAGGTATAGGGCACGCCGTGCCGCCCCCGAGCAGGTTGTCCACTCCAGCATCCGTGGTGGAATCGGGCTCGGCCGCCTCCCACAGTCGGTCTCTGGCGTCAGGTGTACTTCGCCCCTTTGCAGTGCTCAAGCGAGGGTCGTCATGCAGCGGCCCCCCCCTGGGGTCCCCTTTATGGTCGCTCACCTCCCCCTTGACCGTCACGGGGGTCCGCTTCCTCAGCGCCGTATCTTCTCTTGCAGGGCCCGGCACGTCTCTCTCAGGGCCCGGCTCAGCGCGGGGACGAGGGGAGAGGGGCCCCGATCGCAGCGTATGCCGATCCACGGCTCCTATTCTCTGGCAGCAGACCCGATAGTTAAGGCCCGCACAGTGGGCCGGTTATCCTCTTCGGAGGCGTCTGGCACTACAAGAGCAGCGCCGTAATGCTCCTCCACTACGTTTCTGGTGCGGGCCCCGGGGCTCTCGGCGATCAGTCGAGACCGTCGCCATCTTGGGTCCGGTCTCGGCTCCGTACAGAGGCTGGGAGTTCGGCAGGTTTTCTACTCCTAGCCGGTAGTCTGGCGCCCTCCGATGCAGCCCCTGGGGTCAGTTGCTGTTCCGCCGCTGCGGTGTACTTTTTCAAGGTATGTGGATGTAGTTATGCGCGTCGGATTCGTTCGGCTAGCCGGAGCTGGCGCAGAGTGCGACTCACTCGGCCATGCTGCTAGCAACGCCTCTTTATACTATAAGTATCATAAACATATACTAGGCATTATCAAAGGCAGTTATTTGTACTCATATGATCAAGGTTCTAAAAAATGCATTTAAAAGTAGGCAATATTAACGAGTGCACAAATACAGGCCTGAGTAAGGAAATAAAAAAACTTGCGCACTTTCGTATTATAGTATCATAAAAATCTACAAAAAATTGAGGTTGCACTATGTTTTCTGTTGAGACCATAATGGTCTTAAACAGTGCCCATGGAAATGCTGGACACAACCTACCTACTACATTTTTAGTCCACTTGAATTAGTCCATGCAAAACTAATTAAAAACATTGACTGCAGCTGTTGTTTAAGCCAGGACACGAGAGACAAATTATTCATACATAGCGTGCCACTTGCATTAACGGGTCACTCTGCCCCTTCAAAAAGTCATAATATGTCCATATGCTCACCAGTGACTGTGTATTACTAATTGAATGCTTCTCTCAGTGCATGTGCATATTATCAAGTCACCAGGAGTTTGTTTATAGTCTTGTATGAAAATAAGCAACGCTTGACAATAACAATTTCATCTGCGAAACAGATAAATAGTTCATTTGAACCCACATGGCATAAAGTGACTCATTATGTACATCACAAGACGCCTTGCAATTCCGAAATGAAAAACTACAGGACCACACACACACAGACACACATATATACACAAACACACACACACACACACATATATATATATATATATATATATATATATTACCTACTGGCGGTCGCCAGTAGGTATATATAGTTAGGATTTTTTCTCTATGGGATTTTTGAAAATTCTATGTCTAATAACTTTGGCGTTTGTGGACGGAATTGGCTGAAATTTTCAGGAAAATGGCACATTTTGTTTCTGAGCAGCCCTTGAAAATTTGGGGGGGGTTCGTCAAGGGGGGCCGAGAAAAAAGGGGGGTCCCAAAACGTGTTTTTAACATTGAGTTTTCCATAGGGCGGTTGGCCTCACTTTTAGCCCGAACGGCTGAATGGATTTGCACGAAACTTGGCAAAATTGTAGGGACTGGTAGCCCGATGTGCCTTTTGTAGGTCTCAATATATGTGCTCCAGTGGATTTTGAGAAATTAACGTTTAAAAAAAGATATATATCTGTAACAGCGGACCTGGCAGCGTCCCAGGACGTGTACTTTTCGCGCAACGGAGCTTTGTGAAGCGAAGCTGATTGGTTCTCCGGCGTCTGTCAACATTCCAAAAAGTCCGTAGCGGCCGCCATCTTGTCTCTCGGTAGGATCGAGAGACAAGAGGAGGTCAAAACAAAGGGGGAAATAACTATAAGGGGGCATAGTAGATCCTCGCTGACCCCCTAGGTTTGATGTGGAGGTTTTAAAAGGGCCCCGCGGGGCAAAAAAAAATAATAATAATAATAATCGAACGGCTGAATGGATTTGCACGAAACTTGGCAAAATATTAGGGACTGGTAGCCCGATGTGCCTTTGCTAGGTCTCAATATATGTGCTCCAGTGGATTTTGAGAAATTAACGTTCAAAAAAAGATATATATCTGTAACAGCGCTCCGCTTCGCGTAACGGAGGTTTGCGAAGCTGATTGGTCATTCTGTCACTGGGCTATAGTTGGGCTACATCTGGCTGATATTTGGGCTACATTTGTTTTTTTGTGTGTCTGGCGGCCATCTTTGGGCTACATTGGGCTACATTGGGCTTCATTGGGCTACATTGGGCTACATTTGGGCTCCAACATATATATAGGCCAATGTAGCCCAATATATATTTTTCAAAGTTAATTTTCGTAAAAACCACTGGAGCATATATCTTGAGACATAGCAAAGGCACATCGGGCTACCAGTCCCTACAATTTTGCCAAGTTTCGTGGAAATCCATTCAGCCGTTCGAGCTAAAAGTGAGTCCAACCGCCCTATGGAAATGAAGGAAATGAATGGGTAATTTGTAATTAGCAAATAGCTAATCGCAAACTAGGAATGGTAAAGAATCGCTATTTATTCCTTAAAGTTCGCTATTTAGGAAATGCAAAAAACTTTGATGATACATATGGCGGTTCATCTCTAACAAGATAAGAAGCATAGGGATACATTTATGATGACTGGCGCATCACCAGGGATGTGTTAGTCATTCTGTGCCGCTGTTCCGTCACCTATGGTGTGCTGCATTTACAATGCGGCGCATCATGGGGCAAAAACAGCACAGATGCGTGATGTATCTGTGCCGTAAAGGTGGCGCATTGCTGGAGTTGTATCGCAAGTGTGATGAAGCTCCAGCAAGGGTCGGGGGTGCCCCTGTCGCAGGGTTTCTGTTCTCACACAGAACTGTGGACAGAGGATTGGAACCTCGGCGAATTAGGGTGTCCCAAAACTCACGTTAGTAATCAAAAACTCCTTAGCAAGCTAGGTACAGTGTCACATTGGATATAACAAACTCTCAATGTTTAGACAATCCAGAATATGAACTTATAGTACCTCAGGATACGTGGAACTCATGAACAGTCGGTCGTTATATATTTCTTAGAAACCAGAACATGGAGTTAAGAAGAACACATGTGTATTTGAAATGTTTATTTACTAATGCCGTCTTCTCAGGCGTAGTATCTTAGATAATACAAGTACACATATTATCAGTATCAAAATTACCAGCATAGTTACTAGTACATAAAAAGCGAATGGTGATAGTATGTTAACATGCTGTAAATGAATAAGAGTTAGCAACACTTATAAGCAGCCGCGGGCCGTGGAGGGAGTTACGGTGAGGCAGGGAGGCGGGGAGGGGGAGAAGCAGGGTGGAGAATACAAGTATACATATTATCAGTAGCAAAATTACCAGCATAGTTACTAGTACATAAAAAGCGAATGGTGACAGTATGTTAACATGCTGTAAATGAATAAGAGTTAGCAACACTTATAAGCAGCCGCGGGCCGTGGAGGGAGTTACGGTGGGGCAGGGAGGCGGGGAGGGGGAGGGGCAAGGTAGAGAGGGCTCCACCCTGCTTCTCCCCCTCCCCGCCTCCCTGCCTCACCGTAACTCCCTCCACGGCCCGCGGCTGCTTATATCTCACCCTCCCTAATACACATATTATATTATTTGCTAAGAAGGTCTCTTTGTGTTGGTTTAGGGCGTGCCCATACTTTAGTGTCTTAGATTTGAAGGAATCACATCAGCATACACCAGCTCTCTCTTCATGTGAACCGCATCAACTGTTGTGTATGTGTGTTCGGCAAAGCAATATAAAACCCGCCTCATGCCCAGAATTGGCAGAAGTTGCACTTATGTTATGAGTATGAAGTCGTGGAGATCAGACCTCATAACAATTCTGTATCGTGTTGTTCTTGAAACTTTAGCACTCGCTGTACAGATATAGTTTAACAAGCAAAGCAGATAGTAGAGCAATAACATATTATTCTCATGTAAACCACGATGAACTACTAGGTGGAAAGCTAAAGCAACAACTAAGTGTCGTGTGCAGAAGTTGCAAAAAAGGAAAAATGGCGTTTAAACCGGTAATGAGCCCATGCTAACTTAACACGGTGTAAAGATATCCAGGACCTAGATGACACCTCCCCATGATCCGGAAACGAACTGAATAAGATAATAGAAGTGCCATCTCATGAGAGCAGATTGCAAGTTTATATGTGGACGGTCCGCAAGGTAAAGCATTAAAAACTAGGAAAATTTAATGCTAAAGAAAAATAAAACAGCCAAGTACTTTATCGAGTCTTAAGCCAATAGGCAAGGTAAATAATAAAAACTTGACAAATAAGTCAATGAATTGTCAATGAAATGCTAGTACTCAGCATATCAAACATGAAAAAGGTCTATGACATAACTGTGTATGCAAAATAAGCTGCAACAGCCTCCAATAGGAAGTCACCGTCTTCATCCGAAAACAGTTCAGCCATCCAATTTAAAAGCGGAAAAGAACATACGTGCTCTCCCAGCACCGGATCCTCTATCACCATCAGAGGACAGCTCGGTGGGTTTTCAAGAAAGCTCTGTTCCAAGAAAGACTGTGCTGCCGCCAGTAAATTCCAGGGACCAAGTAGTCCATGCATCAATGCCACAGCCATAATCCTTTCGCCAGGACAAACCAACTCGTGAGTAATGATAGGAGTCATCAGCTGATTAAAGTCGACGTCAGGAGAAACCGGTCCGCAGAGACACAAATCAATGGCCCAATCGAAATCACAGGTCAGGCAGTGAAATACAGGCTGGACACAGGTGAAGTAGGAGAATCGAAAAGATAATCCATATGCCGTGCTTAATATCGCCAACGGCATTGTGCCATAATATTCTAGCATGCGATTGCGGAACAGTGTCAGCAGCTGCAGGGTGGGAGGTTGCATAGGAGGGACATCCATATTTAAAAATGTAAAAAAGCACAAGAGCGTCCGCTGGTAATGCAAGTAAAAATGCCAATCCACGAACCAGAGTGGAGAAAATAGAATGAAAGGAAGCAGGGATGACTCCAAAGATTTTCTCAAATGAAGTCACGAGACCACTGGTAACAACTTTAAAAAAGTGCGCCAGGGCCTTTGTGGAGGATGCGTTAAAGATAGTCGGAACCATCTTGCTGAAATTGAAAGGCAAATCTGAATTGAAAAGGGTCTGCACCTCTGTACGGGTGTTCGCTATGTGAAGCACGAAAGTTTCACGGGCCGAACTCAAGGCCACCTCTCTCTGAGACAAAAGAGCTCTTATTCTTGCCATGCCGTTGAAATCTGTCCCAAGGTTGGTATTTGTGGCCAGATTGAAAACTCCCTATGTTCATGTGTGGGAGGAAATAGAACATTTCTGCAGCAAATAACCCGTTCACTTACTGTTACGATAAAAGGAATACTTTTAATTAACTCAGAACAATCTTCATTATTGAGCATCAAATAACTACCATTTTCCAACAACTTGAACGTGGGGATGATAGCAGGAACTGGCGTGCCTTGCAACACGCAAGCCATATTTGGTCGGTGTTTGTTGCATGAACCGTGTAACTGTATGTGCCTACACATTAGTGAATGATCTGGCGTCTCAGTGCATTCCTCTCCATTTAGATAAACTTCTTGATCATCTTTGAAACATCTGTATGTGTATGGAAGCGACCAGACCTCATGAAGAAAAGCACTACCTAAAGGTTCATAACGACCTATTGGTATATATTTCATACAATTTGAAAACTTATATAAAGCAAAAGGCAGCGTTATTAAACCGTGGATAAGGCACGTTGCCAAAAAACCCGCAATCCTCTGCTGATGATGTCACTGAGCATGTCATGAATGATGTAATATGTGACATCATCAGCAGTGGATTACGGGTAATAGTATCTCTAGTTTACTCCCCTATAGCTGTCTTTCTTTTAACATAAGTGTCTGTTTCCTTCCCTTATACTTACTGTTTTTGGTTCGCTTCCGGTTCGCGTACCGGCGAGCGAACTGGGAAGCGAACTAAGAGAAATAGAGGTTGGCACAGTTCCAAATATTGTACCAATTTTTTAATAACGGGGAGGTAGTTCTGAAAAGAACTTTTTTTTTAATTGTTTTTGTTGTTTTATATTTTTTTTATTATTTTTCGGAACATTTTTTTACTTTTTTTGAATTTTTCTGAACAGTTTTATATTTTTTTGGGTTTTTCTTGGAGGGGGCAATGAAAACGATTCATTGTAAAGGGCTCAACAGGAGCAACAAAACAAAAAAAGAAGTATTTATTATTTTGGGCGTTTCGTACAAACTTGCATATGATAGTCAATAGCTCTGTTGATCAGAGTGATGCTTCTTTCTCCGTAGGAAATGAATCCATCGCAAAATACGCAGATGTGTTTTACTTCACCAAATTTCATTTGTATATTTGGCACCATCTCCCTGCCCTCTGGTCCCGTTACTTCCGGTACAACAGATCTTCTGGCCATAATAGGGAGATTATCTAGGTCGTTCCGAAACTGTGCAGCACTGTAGTTGTTAGGATGCCACCTAGTCATATGGCGATGCATTGTGTAGTTTCCGAAACTGTATTTTTTCTCGGTTCCTCTGGACAGTCTATCTTGACATATAAGGCAAGTTACGTATCTTGCATTTACTTTTTTCTGACCTTTGGGAATTTTAAAAAATTGCCAAATGAAGTTTTCTTTCCGGTGAGACGTCCTGGGCTGCTCAGGCAAAAACTGCCTCTCTTCGTGCTCGTCGTCCTGTTCCTCTTCTTCCTCTTCTTGTTGAATTATAACTTGAGCAGGTGGTCCACTCTTCCTTGGATGTGGTGGAGGTGGTGGGGAAGCACCAGCTGAAGCTACTAAAGAAGCCATTGCTCAGTGATCACAAAGGGTCTTTCTCTCACAATGATGAAAGTCAGAGTGAGGAAAGAAGGAGGGATTTTCATCATTTGGGAAAAACAAGAGTTCTCAACCAATCAAAAGTGTTCATTTTAGATTATATGACCTAGTCTTACATCATTAGGAAACCAAAAGTGAAATGAACCAATGAAAAGTGTTATTACCAAGTCACATGACTTGCTGTGTTTACGTTAAGCGCTTTGCAGGGCCTCCCGGTTTGCTTCCAGAAACCTGCGCTTTGCGACTCGCTTCGCGTACCAGTTCGCTAACGTAGTACGTCATATGACGTATCACGCGACAACGTGAAACGTCATGCGGACGGGAGGCGTCACGATGTTGTTTTCTAACGCGGCACTTGCGGTAAAGAAACGTTTACCGGCTCGCGGTCTATTTCGCGGCATCAAGGTCAGCTAACGGGAAGCTTCCCGATTCGCGAAGCGGGAACGAAGAAAAAAAAATATTTAAAAAAAAAATTATTCATAAACATATAAAATATATTTTTGGATTTAAAGAAGAATACATTTTACAGCTACAGATATTAGCTGTTAAAAAACCAATGAAATTCACAGAAAAAACCATAGGTTATAGACCATATATAGTTAGGAATTAGCATTTACAAAACCTTGAAAATTCACTGAAAAAACCATAGGTTATAGACCATATATAGTTAGGAATTAGCATTTAGAAAACCTTATTTTACTCACACAAAACCATTGAAATTCCATATATAGTTAGTTGCACTAACTATATATCGCGCACCCGCAATCCACTGCTGATGATGTCACATATTACATCATTCATGACATGGTCAGTGACATCACTGATGACATCACTGATGACATCTCAAATGACATCACTGATGACATCATCTAGTGTCTGTGTGTTTTTGTAAAGTTTAAATACGTTTTACATATTGAAGAATGAGTGGATGTATGGAAGACTGAGTGTGTGTGTGGCTGGCTGGGAGGTGTGTGACTCTGTGCATATCAATGTGTACTTGTATCAGTGATTGTATAAGAGAGTAAGTATGTGTTAGTATATGTGTGAAAAGTATGGTGTTCTGTGTTTAACTATAGATGAGGAAATCGAAGTGTGATTGATTCTTCACAGGACTGACTAGGTGTATGAGTGCATATGATAGTGTTCTAATAATAACTGACTGTATGTATGAGTAATTGTATGGGTGAATGAGTGAATGTGTGTGTAGACGTACGAATCAGTGAGTGCGTATGTAGTAACTGGTATTGGTGTGTCATGATGTCATCAGTGATGTCATTTGAGATGTCATCAGTGATGTCATTTCAGATGTCATTAGTGATGTCATCAGTGATGTCACTGAAGTACGGTGTTCTGTGTTTAACTGTATAGATGAAGAAATGGAAGTGTGATTGATTCTTTACAGGACTGACTTGGTGTGTGCGTAACTCCATGGATGAGTGGCAGTGTGTGACTGTCTGCATAGGTGTATGAGTGCATATGATAGTGTTGTAATAATGAGTGACTGTATGTATGAGTGATTGTATGGGTGAATGAGTGAATGTGTGTGTAGACGTAGGAATCAGTGAGTGCGTATGTAGTAACTGGTATTGGTGTGTCATGATGTCATCAGTGATGTCATTTGAGATGTCATCAGTGATGTCATTTGAGATGTCATCAGTGATGTCATCAGTGATGTCACTGACCATGTCATGAATGATGTAATATGTGACATCATCAGCAGTGGATTGCGGGTGCGCGATATATAGTTAGTGCAACTAACTATATATGGAATGTCAATGGTTTTGTGTGAGTAAAATAAGGTTTTCTAAATGCTAATTCCTAACTATATATGGTCTATAACCTATGGTTTTTTCAGTGAATTTTCAAGGTTTTGTAAATGCTAATTCCTAACTATATATGGTCTATAACCTATGGTTTTTTCTGTGAATATATATATATCTACATCTACATCCACTTTGTTAAGGAAGTCGTTATGGCGAAAACCCTCATTATCTTAGTTCATGATGAGTATTCCATCCACAGTTCATTGATCCCTGATTTCGTGGACGTTACCCAATAAATCGGACCATGAGTCTGTCGATGACTGAATGATCTGTTGTAATGAGGGAACTTCTATTGAGGACAAGAGTTTAGGACATTAGCTAGATAGTATGGAGACTGCACTGCCCCTTACCTGGAAGGAGTGCTGCTGCCCCCTGGGGAGTACTAGATCAGGCACAAGGGTCCCAGACACACACACTCCCAGACAGACAGACACACACTTCTCGTAAGTGTGGGTGTTTTGCTTGGTTTAGAACATATTTGCATCCACTTCCATTCTCTCATATCTTAAAGATCCACTGTGCACAAACTTTGGCTTGGACATTTAAGGTGCGTTTAGCACGGGGAACTATGTGTATGCTGTGATCAGTGTTGAGTTTTATGAAAGGTAAAGTTCACATCATAGAATATACTGTGCCAAGTGAATCATGTTTCATGCTGTGTAGCTTGATCTGTGATTCACATCGACTGTTTGAAAATACATGCATACACAGACCGTACACCCTCATGCTGTTTCTTCACTCGAGATCATTATAGTCCGCTGCCCTAGGGACAAGTCATGATATCATGCGAGATAATGCAATTCACTTATTTTTATTCATTTTGTTCGAAGTATTCTATGCAGATCGGTTTTGTAACTAATTTCGCCACCCGGATGCAGGAGAGCCGGGTTTTATAATTCCATACCTCAACCAGTTGGAAAATAATTCAGTGGCCTACTTTTGTCCCCCCCTGAGATGATCTGGGTAACTTGCATGCCAGATGTTTATTAATAGGCAACATTGGCTTAGCTGGTTATTACACTTGTATAGCGCACAGAAGTTCCATTCTTTCATCTGATGTGAGCCCATTCCTGTAACAGGCTCCCCGGCGCTCTGCATAACCTTCCCTTTCATGTAGCCATTTTTGAAAGGCTCTTTTTGCCTTGCTGAAGGTAGCGTTAACATCCCCTGAAGTGAAGCAGTGCAGCTTAATTGTTCCCAGACATATGCACCAACAGCCAGTCTTAAACTTAATTTAGAGGCCTGGCCTTGTGAAGCAGATAACAGTTACCCATAAACCTCACGTTTTGTTCTTGCACCATTGGCCTTCTGTTTGTTTAGAGGTCCTCCCCACGAGCCCATAAGTGAAATGCTGTTGACTCTACATTCAAAATCAACATACTCTGTTTATTGCCATTACAACAACAAGGTGTTGCGATATTTAGAAACACTTTGTTTTTGGCCCGGCCTGCCTTTCTTTGCCTTTACTAGCTGTAATCGTTCTTTCGATTACATCTATGCTCTTTTCAAATTGCCTTGTTCGTATCACATAGAGATCTGGTTCGTAAAAAAGACATGTAAATGAAAAAACTTTGCCTAAACTAAATTTCTCTTGGCAGACAGGGGTAATACTTTTTAAGTGGTTGCTTGTACTTTGGCGACTGTACCATTACACCAACCACCCACACAAGTCGATACAAGAGAAGCAAAGCTAAACAACTGTGAGAGGCCTCCCAAGGGGAGCAATTGTAACAATAATCGTTTCCCTCCCTTCAGTTGAACCCTCTGTATACCTCTTTAACATGGCCTAGGATTTCATCATGTACATGGGTGATAGTTCAAAACAATGTGCAGCCTCAGAGCACCAGTGGGGGGGTTGTGCAGTCTAGTCCCATGAGGAAAAGGGTCAGAATGATTTGCATATGGTTGGGTCTACACTGGGGTAAACACATAGGTAAAATACATTGTCATTTAGAAAGTCAATAGCTCTAACTCTTAAAAATGCGCGACCTATTGCATTGCAAATGCTTGTTTTGTTTGGAGCAGTTAAACCTGCTGCATGTCCCCCATAAATTATTTGCAGCAAGATACATCTGGTTGTCGTAATCACACTTAGAACTTGGGAAATACTGCGCCTTGGGTGTCAGAGAAAGATGAATTTTAATGTTGCAAATATTATCAATGGTTAACTTGTCAATGGAATAGATTTTTTATTAATGTGATTAAACACGCATTGTTACAAAATCATCGAGTTATTTCTTTATATAATTCCAATAGCAGAGTAAGAAATGAAGCTGATAAAAAAGTTAAACTGTTCTAAATTTGTGTTTTCTTCAAAGAAAGGAATGACTTTTTATCCACCTACATTTTGCTGAATTCTTGCTCACTGCAGGGACACTCCATGCTCTCAGAATTGCACCCTATCATACCAGCGCACCTGTCTTAGTCCTTGCATCCTCCTGCCTTTCATCGTTTGTGACTTTACCGCTTCTAAAATCCAGTTCACGTATCCAGCCTCCTTTTGTGCATTCAATTAAGTCAATTCCAGTCTCTAAAGCTGTGCCCACGCCTTGTTCACTACAGGGAAACCCACTAGAACTCAAATGATGGCATCTTATAGCACAGTGAATTGGTGGGCATGCCTGCTCTCTAACTCGTTTTTATTATACTGTTTTGTTCTAGTATTGTTTTTTTCACAGGTGATTGCATTTTAAATATCTCGCTGTTAATTCTCTACTGTGCTCCATACTATTGTTTCCTTTGTACTGTAACTTTGAGCCATCTTTTCTAACTGATAAAGCGAGCCCACCTGTATCAGAACGTACATGTAATTTCCTGGCTGCTGTCCAGACATAGTGGAGTATCCTCAGGTTATGTATATTTGTCCCTTTCTCTTTGTAACTAGCTGCTCAGCCAGTGTGTGTTCCATGTAGAATGCTGGCGTGAGTGACATGAGTGGAATGTTTGGGTGCCTCATGTGTGAATGTTGTCAGTTGGAAGATGGGCTGAGCAACTAGCTGGCTGCTCCTGGTGGGGCTTGATTTTGATTAAAATTTATAATGCGCAAAACAATAACCCGCAGGTATCAAGGCGCCTAACAAACACATCAAAATTGAAATATACATCCTTACACATAGGCTTGCAAGAAGAGGCGGGTTTTTAAAGCCCTTCGAAATTTCTGAAGGGAAGATAAAGATCTAAGATCCAACGGAAGATCATTCCACCATTTGGGGGCCAGGGTGGAAAAAGCCCTGCCACCCCACTTGGATCTTCAAATCCGGGGGACTGTGAGGAGCAGTTTCCCGGAGGAACGCAAGTTCCTTCCAGGGATATAATGGGAGATGATGGACCCGACTCCCGTATCAGTTCCTTTTGCGATGGCTCTATAGGTCATGCATAAAACCTTAAACCGAACTCGATGTTCCACCGGTAACCAATGCAACGCTTTCCTGGCCAATGTGGCCGAAGAGCGTCTAGGAGCATCCAGAGCAAATCTGGCTGTAGCGTTCTGAACTACCTGCAAGCGCTGCAGCAGGCTCCTATTAAGCCCCGCATACAGCGCATTGCAGTAGTCCAGGCGTGAGCCAATGAGTGCGACCGCTATTTGCTTTCTGGACTGCAAGGAGAGGTATTTCCTAATCCTTCGTAGGGTGTGAATTAGACCCCACAGGTGGAGATGGTTCTACTCACCTGGTTGCCCATATCCTGGGCCGGGTCTATCATCACCCCTAGATTCTTAGCCGATGTTGTGGGAGAAGGACACACTCCTAACGAGTCAGGCCACCAGCTGGCAGACCAGATGTTCTCTTTCCCTCCAAACACCATCACCTCAGTCTTCTCCCCATTCAGCTTAAGTGAATTCATAATCATCCACTGACCGACCGCCTCCATACAAGATCTAAATTTGGAGGCGGTGTGTACATCTGAATGGGAGAGAGAGACGAGGATTTGGGTGTCATCCGCGTAAGAGACTACCTCCATCCCGAAAGATCTTATTAATCTGGCTAGAGGGGTCACATAAATGTTAAATAGGGTCGGACTAAGAGCCGACCCCTGTGGGACCCCCACATCGCACAGGTCGGGATGGAGATGGAGCTGGAGATGGAGCTTGCAGTAACATCTACTTATGGACTCAATAAACAACATCAACTTCAACTCGTCTACGTCTACTATGTCTCCTGTATACGTGGCGCCTGCCCACTACATTTTTGACGACGATCTTGATGGGATTTTTCGCGTGCCAACTTTGAGGAGTCAAGCTAACGCTGTTGGGCCCAAGAAGTAAGCATTATGGAATAAGAAACAAGAAACTGAAGACAAAGGAAACTGGACAAGCACGCCTCGCAGCCCCACCAGTGTGCACTACACCGGACAGCCCCAGCCCAGGCGTGCTGTGATGTGATCTCTGCGCCTACAACATCAATTAATATGTTATTGTAGGAGAGTAGGGTCTGCAATCCTATGATCACCCAGATTTTTGCTTTTTGCTGCACTGGTTTACGACTTTCCCTGGCTGTGGGCCTGCTAATCAGACCCACAGCCTAGCTGTTCTCTCTATCCAAATTGTACTCAGGTACTGAATTGGCACTGGGCCCTCTCCAAGTCCCTGTACCCAGGGCTGAGGTGTACCCAGAAGTCTCCCAGGGGCTGAAGCATGTATTATGCCACCCCTGGGCTGACTAACTAAACTGACACAACTGGCTGCACGACAGCTGGGGCAAGGTGGTGTACTCACCCTTTGCTTTAGATATAGTATACCTATATCTAACCCTAAAATGGACACACAGATCTCCTATCAGTCACTCCTATGGCAGGCCTTAACAATCCTGAAGGCAGAGTGCTTGGAATCGTGTGAGATGGTGCCCTGGCATGAGCTGAGCCTGTCTGCGGCTTTCGGGATCCATCCCTTAGCCGTTTCCATGATATCGCATACCATATACTCTTAAGTGCATTATAATCCTCGCGGTTATATGCCAACTCTGGTATCGCTTTATCAAAACATGTCGAGTAAGGTGTCATACGAATTGGAATACTAACCCCTCGCCAATTCTGGCGACGGGGTTAGCATTCCACCCTTCTAGAGGGACACGACATGTATGTAACCCCTAACCCCGGTTAAAGTCAAACAGAGCCTCAGCTCCACAAAATGGATGCTGCCACCGAGACACAAGTCTGCCCTCCTGCTGCTGGGAGTCCTCCCAGAGCAGGAGATAAGGACAAAGGGTTTCCTGCCAGGGGCAGTGCCAGCACCGTCCCAGACAGGGTTTTGTGTATTGTAGGTAGGCAGGGCTTTAGAGGAAGGTGACTGCACGTGGCACCCCGGTACTCACTGTGCATAGGCTGGCTGGAACCAGTTCCAGGGTCACTCCAGACCCTGTGCTGGGGAAAAGCCCGCCAAGGAAGTGGGTGTAACCACCCCCCTCCTAGTCCCACCCCTAGGGCAGGACTTAGTCGTGTGCCAGCCCCTTTTTACAGGATAAAGGTAGGAACTGGCCCCCTTCCAAATCAGATCATCTTTGAATCCTGAAACTACTTTCCACGAAAGGAACTCAAGACTTCTTCCTAAGATTTCTCCCTTGTGACTAAGGAGTAGTCACCCTGCATCCGCAGGCACCATCTTAAGAACACTGCGGTCTGCTGCAAGTCTCTCCTCCGGATCAAGACTGCCCAGCTCGACGAGAACCGGCTTCCCTGGCACCTCTGACCTCTACCTACATCATCAGTCACGCTGAGATTCGTGGGTGTGACGAGACCTCGAGGGACCGGCCATCTTCAAGACTGCACGACTTCTGCACAGCAAGCCCGCCGAGTAATTTCCTGGTGAGTGCTTTGGGGTCCGAGAAGCCCCGACCCTGAGCAGCTCCAGCACCGAAGTGCAGCCTCCCAGCATCTCCACGATCTGCGTGGGGCCCTTCTGCTTTTTGCTTCTCACCGCGTTGTTTGGCTACTAGCCCGCTGGCTTGTGGCCTTCTGAACGACGCCCGATGACATCACTGCTGCTAGTCTGGTTGCTCCAGACTGGCCCTTGCTTCCCTCCATCGGAGAAGTACCCTGGACCCTCCTGGTCCGGCTAAGACGCCATTTTAGGTCCACCGCGTGGGCCTTGCATTTGCCAAGACTTGTTGCCCAATCCTGGGTCCAGCGACGTCGACAGCAAGAACCTTCGTGGGACAGCTCGCACCTCCATCCTGGTCGCCGACAACGCCTCCTGGTCCGAGAGACTGCAGAGCCCAGCAGCGCCCACTCACCTGACTGCGGTGACTTCGCCCGGTGCCATCCTGGTGCCCACTTAATCACTGGCTAGTGATTCAAGAACTTGGTCCCCTCTGCTTTCAGGTTTCCTTCTTCCTTGATCCAGGCTTGGATCCATCGAACTTTTCTTCACTGGTCGCCTGCCAGCAACTTCCTTCTTCCAGGCTCCTGGTCCGGCAACGAGATTCCCGACGTCTTTTCAGACCTATGCAGCTGCAGCCCCTGGGCTAGGTAACTTCGGCACTTCGGTGTCCCAGCATAGCCTCACTATCCTAGGGTCAGGATCCACTGTCGTTTTCTTCCTACCAGGTCGGGTTCGCCCGTGAACACTAACTTTGCCTTTACTAGCTTCCATAGACTTTGTCCCGCATCCCGCGTGAGAGTGCACACTCTGCACCCGAGTCCCCTAGGTCTCCTAGAAGTAATCTAACGATTCCCTAGTCAAGTCCTAGCGATTCCAAAGCCTATTAGTACTGTACTTACCTGCTAGTAATTTCGCATCCCACTTTTAAAGTATATGGTTTTTCGTGCCCCTCGGGCATTTGTGTATAACGTGCTAACTTAAGTATTTTCGTAAGAGTTTTGTTGTGTGCCTAGCACCCTGTCCTCATAAAGAGTACAGGGTTGTTGTGATTCTAATAAATACACTGTTTATTTTCATAACACTTGTGTGGTGTCCTTTCACTGGGTGTTCAAGGGGTAATGTGATGGTAAAACAGCTGGCTTAACACGCCCTCTGGAGTCTTAGCCTTAGACTGCTCGTATCCATGCTACTAGGATAGCTGGTCTTGCTGTTGTTTTACCACACATGCCCTAAGAATATCTTGTGAAAGATCACATAAGTACTAAAGGTACATATAACTTAGCTTAGAATACTCTGAGTTCTACTGAACCAGCTGTTGTAGCTTCTAGGGCCTAGCACACCCTAAACTACAACTCTAGCAAGGGATCAGTAGGCAAACATATAGTGTAGGTAAGTGCACCACTTACACCTCACTAGAAAAGCATGTCTACCCAGGGAGATTCTACTGAGACTCCCCTGGTCAGTGTTGACCCTCCACAGGTCACTTCAAGATATAAAGCTCTCAGTTTCCAGGAGATGAGACAGATCTGTGTCTCCAGAAAACTGAAGCAGGGGTCTAACCCCACCATTCCCTTTCTGATAGGTCTCTTAGAGACATATGATGCCAGAAAGCTTTCTCAGTTACATGAGAACATGCCAGCCTTAGAGGGAACCTCTGGGGATCCAGATCTCCCCAACATTGCTACTGCAGTTGAGGAGGAGGATCAAGAGGAACTCTCTGGGGATGAGGTAGACAAAGGTCTTGAGGTAGTCAGAAGGCTAACCAGGGCCAACTTAGACTTACTTGGGCTAGGATCTGGGGGACCCCCAGTACTAACCCGAAGTGGGCCTAACCTTGGAGTTAGGAGAGATAGATCTCTTTCTAGGGACTCCAATAGATCTCTGCACTCTAATGCCTCTTCTCAGGGGAGAAGGAATCCTCCACAGAGGAGATTTACTTCCCCTCAGAGAAGGAAGCATGAAGCTAGGATGAGACAAGCTGAACTGAGGATTGAAAGGGAAGAAATTGCCCTGGCCAAAGAGAAGCTTGCCCTGGCAAGAGAGCAGCAGATGAGTGGGTTAGCTCCCACTGGTGGCAGCAATCTCCCAAGAGATAGAGAGAAGGGTTTAGATACTAAACACCTGACTAAAATAGTGCCCCCCTTTAAGCAAGGGGATGATATCCAGAAATGGATGGCTGCTCTGGAGAGGGCCTGCACTGTGCAGTGCATTCCCCAGAGTCAGTGGGCAGCTATACTGTGGCTCTCCTTTGATGGTAAAGGTAGAGATAAGCTCCTCACTACAAGAGTAGAGGATGCTAACAATTACCAGGTCCTGAAGAATACACTGGTTGATGGGTTTGGTTTAACCACTGAGCAGTACAGGTTGCTGTTCAGAGACACCCAGAAAACTCAGTCTCAGGACTGGTCTGACTTTGTGGATTGTGCCACTAAGGCTTTGGAGGGCTGGTTGCTGGGTAGCAAGGTTACAGATTACACAGGATTGTATAATCTAATGATGAGAGAACAAATTTTAAACAATTGTCAGAACCAGTTGTTGCACCAGCACCTTGTTGATTCAGATCTGACCTCTCCCCAAGAATTGGGAAAGAAGGCAGACAAATGGGTCAGGGCAAGGATCAAGCAGAACCAGAACCAGAACCAGGGTGGTCAGAAGAAAGCAGACCAGAAGGGTAATGTTAAGAATGAGCAAAATGACCAGAAGTCTTCACCAGGTCCCCAACAAACCAAAGAGGGTGGGGGTCAGGCTTCCCAGAAGAAGAAGACTCAAGAAGGCCAGTCAAAAAGGTGGTGCCAGTACTGTAAAAGTAAATCTCACTGGTTTAGTGAGTGCACCAAAAGAGGAGGACAAACTCCTGCCACTACAGCCCCATAGGCAACTGCACCCCCTAGTACAGTCAGTAGTGGTAGTGTACCTCCCAAGGCATTAGTTGGGTTAACCTTGGGTACTGAGGGGTCTGACAACTTAGTTGGCACACTCACTCAGGCTGTCCTTGTCTGTACAGGGGATATGGATATGTCCCCTGAAATAAGTCCCAATACTTTGGGCAAATACAGGCAGACACCTTTGATAAATGGCAAAATGGCTCAGGCCTATAGGGACACTTGTGCCAGTGTCACCATGGTGACACCTAACTTTGTGGACCCTGGACAGATCATGCCAGGTACTGATTTCCTGGTGACCAATGCCAGCAATGTCACTACTAGTCATAGTGTGGCAATTGTGGCTTTCTCCTGGGGTGGAGTGAAGGGACAAAAGAAAGTTGTAGTCAGTTTAGACCTCCCAGTTGATTGTTTGTTGGGCAATGATTTGGAGTCATCACAATGGTCAGAAGTGGAGCAGAGGACTCACATGGAGATGTTAGGCTTGCCAGCACATGTGCTTGCTGTGACTAGGTCACAGGCCAGAAAATGCCCCACTGAACAGGTGCTGGATCCTGAAATTATGGACCAGACACCTTCCAAGAAGAAGAGCAGTAAGGGTAAGGCTTTGCCTTCCCCTTGCCCCAGGTTGAGGATCAAGTCTCTGAGGAGGCTGATCTGGAAGAGCTGAGGGAAACTGAGCCTAAAGAGCTTGAACTTGATCAAGTTGAGTTTCTGGGCTCAGGGGGACCCTCCAGAGCAGACCTGGGGAAGGAACAGTTGAGCTGCCCTTCCCTTGAACCCCTCAGACAGCAGGCTGCTGCTGAGGCTGCAGGGAATGCCACAGGTGCCCACCGGGTATACTGGGAAGATGGACTCCTGTACTCTGAGTCAAGAGACCCCAAGCCTGGTGCAACCAGGAGGCTGGTCATCCCCTTGTCTCTGAGAGGTTTCCTTCTCACCTTGGCCCATCAGATTCCCCTTGCAGGTCACTTAGGTCAGACAAAGACTTGGGACAGGCTTGTCTCACACTTTCACTGGCCCCATATGAATGAGAATACCAAGGAGTTTTGTCGCTCCTGTGTCACTTGCCAAGCCAGTGGTAAGTCAGGTGGCACAACAAAGGCCCCCCTCATACCACTACCTGTGGTGGGGGTTCCCTTTGAAAGAGTGGGGATTGACATTGTTGGTCCAATGGAACCCCAGACAGCATCGGGCACAAGTTTATACTGGTGGTAGTGGATCATGCCACCAGGTATCCTGAAGCTATTCCACTTAGGACCACTACAGCACCTGTAGTGGCAAGAGCCCTAGTTGGAGTGTTCTCCAGAGTGGGTTTCCCTAAGGAGGTCGTTTCTGACAGAGGTACAAACTTCATGTCAGGATATCTGACTGCAATGTGGAAGGAGTGTGGTGTGAACTACAAGTTCACCACACCCTACCACCCACAATGCAATGGGCTTGTTGAGAGATTCAACAGGACCCTGAAAGGGATGATTCATGGACTACCTGAAACTCTTAGGAGAAGATGGGATGTCCTGATCCCCTGCCTCTTGTTTGCTTACAGAGAGGTCCCACAGAAGGGGGTTGGCTACAGCCCTTTTGAGCTTCTGTATGGGCATCCTGTAAGAGGACCCCTGTGTTTGGTGAAGGAAGGATGGGAGAGACCTCTCAAAAAGCCTGCAACCAACATAGTGGACTATGTACTTGGTCTCCGCTCCAGGATGGCTGAGTATATGGAAAAGGCATCTAAAAACCTTGAGGCCAGCCAAGAACTTCAAAAAGCTTGGCATGACCAAAAGGCTGTTCTGACTGTGTACCAGCCAGGACAGAAGGTGTGGGTGCTGGAGCCAGTGGCCCCAGCAGCTCTGAAAGACAAATGGTCTGGGCCCCACACCATCATTGAGCAAAAGGGAGAGGTTACCTACTTGGTGGACCTTGGAACTCCCAGGAGCCCTCTCAGAGTGCTCCATGTTAACAGGCTCAAGGCATATGTTGACAGGAAGGACATGAGCTTGCTCATGGCCACAGATGAGGGACAGGAGGAAGAGAGTGACCCTCTCCCAGACCTGCTCACTCAGAATCCTGATGATGGATCAGTTGATGGTGTTGTCTTTTGTGGCAGCCTCACTGAACATCAGCAACAGGATTGCAGGCAAGTTCTGCAATCCTACAGACATATGTTCTCTCTGACACCCAGCCAAACTGATTGGTGTACCCATGATGTTGACACTGGAGACAGTCTGCCTGTCAAGAGTAAAATCTACAGACAGCCTGATCATGTTAGAGACTGCATCAAAACTGAAGTGCAGAAAATGTTGGAGCTGGGAGTCATTGAGCCCTCAGATAGCCCTTGGGCTAGCCCAGTAGTTCTAGTGCCAAAGCCTCACACCCAGGGTGGTAAGAGAGAGATGAGGTTTTGCGTAGACTACAGAGGCCTCAATGCAGTCACTAAGACTGATGCCCACCCAATACCAAGAGCAGATGAACTTATAGATAAATTGGCTTCTGCCAACTTCTTAAGTACATTTGATTTGACAGCTGGGTATTGGCAAATCAGGTTAGCTGAGGAGGCCAAACCCAAGACAGCATTTTCTACCCCTGGAGGGCATTATCAATTTGTGGTAATGCCCTTTGGACTGAAAAATGCACCTGCCACCTTCCAAAGGTTGGTGAATCAAGTCCTCACTGGGCTGGATGACTTCTGTGCAGCATATCTAGACGATATTGCTGTCTTTAGCTCCACCTGGGAGGATCACCTGGTCCACCTGAGGAAAGTGTTAGAGGCCCTGCAAAAGGCAGGCCTCACTATCAAGGCCACAAAGTGCCAGATAGGGCAGACACAGGTTGTATACCTGGGCCACCTTGTAGGTGGAGGCCAGGTTCAGCCACTGGAGAGTAAGATACAGGCCATCAAGGACTGGACTCCTCCAATCACCCAGACTCAGGTTCGAGCTTTCTTGGGCCTGACTGGGTACTATAGGAAGTTTGTCAGAAATTATGGGTCCATAGTGACCCCTCTTAATGACCTGACAAGCAAAAAGATGCCAAAGAAAGTTCAGTGGACAGCAAGCTGTCAGAAAGCATTCAATGACCTCAAGCAGGCCATGTGCACAGCACCTATCCTAAAGAGTCCAGATTACTCCAAGCCATTCATTGTCCAAACAGATGCTTCTGAGTTGGGTGTGGGGGCTGTTCTGTCTCAACTGAATTTTGATGGTAATGATCAGCCTATTGCTTTCATTAGTAGAAGGTTGACACCCAGAGAGAAAAATTGGTCAGCTATTGAGAGGGAGGCCTTTGCTGTGGTCTGGGCCCTGAAGAAGCTGAGGGCCTACTTGTTTGGCACTCACTTCACCATTCAGACAGACCATAAGCCCCTCTTGTGGCTAAATCAGATGAAGGGTGAAAACCCCAAACTGCTTAGGTGGTCCATTTCCCTACAGGGGATGGATTTTACAGTGGAGCATAGACCTGGTACTGATCACAGCAATGCTGATGGGCTCTCCAGGTATTTCCACTTAGAGCAAGAAGACTCACCTGGTCAAGGTTAGTTTATTGTCCCAAAGTTTGGGGGGGGGGGTCATGTAGGAGAGTAGGGTCTGCAATCCTATGATCACCCAGATTTTTGCTTTTTGCTGCACTGGTTTACGACTTTCCCTGGCTGTGGGCCTGCTAATCAGACCCACAGCCTAGCTGTTCTCTCTATCCAAATTGTACTCAGGTACTGAATTGGCACTGGGCCCTCTCCAAGTCCCTGTACCCAGGGCTGAGGTGTACCCAGAAGTCTCCCAGGGGCTGAAGCATGTATTATGCCACCCCTGGGCTGACTAACTAAACTGACACAACTGGCTGCACGACAGCTGGGGCAAGGTGGTGTACTCACCCTTTGCTTTAGATATAGTATACCTATATCTAACCCTAAAATGGACACACAGATCTCCTATCAGTCACTCCTATGGCAGGCCTTAACAATCCTGAAGGCAGAGTGCTTGGAATCGTGTGAGATGGTGCCCTGGCATGAGCTGAGCCTGTCTGCGGCTTTTGGGATCCATCCCTTAGCCGTTTCCATGATATCGCATACCATATACTCTTAAGTGCATTATAATCCTCGCGGTTATATGCCAACTCTGGTATCGCTTTATCAAAACATGTCGAGTAAGGTGTCATACGAATTGGAATACTAACCCCTCGCCAATTCTGGCGACGGGGTTAGCATTCCACCCTTCTAGAGGGACACGACATGTATGTAACCCCTAACCCCGGTTAAAGTCAAACAGAGCCTCAGCTCCACAAAATGGATGCTGCCACCGAGACACAAGTCTGCCCTCCTGCTGCTGGGAGTCCTCCCAGAGCAGGAGATAAGGACAAAGGGTTTCCTGCCAGGGGCGGTGCCAGCACCGTCCCAGACAGGGTTTTGTGTATTGTAGGTAGGCAGGGCTTTAGAGGAAGGTGACTGCACGTGGCACCCCGGTGCTCACTGTGCATAGGCTGGCTGGAACCAGTTCCAGGGTCACTCCAGACCCTGTGCTGGGGAAAAGCCCGCCAAGGAAGTGGGTGTAACCACCCCCCTCCTAGTCCCACCCCTAGGGCAGGACTTAGTCGCGTGCCAGCCCCTTTTTACAGGATAAAGGTAGGAACTGGCCCCCTTCCAAATCAGATCATCTTTGAATCCTGAAACTACTTTCCACGAAAGGAACTCAAGACTTCTTCCTAAGATTTCTCCCTTGTGACTAAGGAGTAGTCACCCTGCATCCGCAGGCACCATCTTAAGAACACTGCGGTCTGCTGCAAGTCTCTCCTCCGGATCAAGACTGCCCAGCTCGACGAGAACCGGCTTCCCTGGCACCTCTGACCTCTACCTACATCATCAGTCACGCTGAGATTCGTGGGTGTGACGAGACCTCGAGGGACCGGCCATCTTCAAGACTGCACGACTTCTGCACAGCAAGCCCGCCGAGTAATTTCCTGGTGAGTGCTTTGGGGTCCGAGAAGCCCCGACCCTGAGCAGCTCCAGCACCGAAGTGCAGCCTCCCAGCATCTCCACGATCTGCGTGGGGCCCTTCTGCTTTTTGCTGCTCACCGCGTTGTTTGGCTACTAGCCCGCTGGCTTGTGGCCTTCTGAACGACGCCCGACGACATCACTGCTGCTAGTCTGGTTGCTCCAGACTGGCCCTTGCTTCCCTCCATCGGAGAAGTACCCTGGACCCTCCTGGTCCGGCTAAGACGCCATTTTAGGTCCACCGCGTGGGCCTTGCATTTGCCAAGACTTGTTGCCCAATCCTGGGTCCAGCGACGTCGACAGCAAGAACCTTCGTGGGACAGCTCGCACCTCCATCCTGGTCGCCGACAACGCCTCCTGGTCCGAGAGACTGCAGAGCCCAGCAGCGCCCACTCACCGGACTGCGGTGACTTCGCCCGGTGCCATCCTGGTGCCCACTTAATCACTAGCTAGTGATTCAAGAACTTGGTCCCCTCTGCTTTCAGGTTTCCTTCTTCCTTGATCCAGGCTTGGATCCATCGAACTTTTCTTCACTGGTCGCCTGCCAGCAACTTCCTTCTTCCAGGCTCCTGGTCCGGCAACGAGATTCCCGACGTCTTTTCAGACCTATGCAGCTGCAGCCCCTGGGCTAGGTAACTTCGGCACTTCGGTGTCCCAGCATAGCCTCACTATCCTAGGGTCAGTATCCACTGTCGTTTTCTTCCTACCAGGTCGGGTTCGCCCGTGAACATTAACTTTGCCTTTACTAGCTTCCATAGACTTTGTTCCGCATCCCGCGTGAGAGTGCACACTCTGCACCCGAGTCCCCTAGGTCTCCTAGAAGTAATCTAACGATTCCCTAGTCAAGTCCTAGCGATTCCAAAGCCTATTAGTACTGTACTTACCTGCTAGTAATTTCGCATCCCACTTTTAAAATATATGGTTTTTCGTGCCCCTCGGGCATTTGTGTATAACGTGCTAACTTAAGTATTTTCGTAAGAGTTTTGTTGTGTGCCTAGCACCCTGTCCTCATAAAGAGTACAGGGTTGTTGTGATTCTAATAAATACACTGTTTATTTTCATAACACTTGTGTGGTGTCCTTTCACTGGGTGTTCAAGGGGTAATGTGATGGTAAAACAGCTGGCTTAACACGCCCTCTGGAGTCTTAGCCTTAGACTGCTCGTATCCATGCTACTAGGATAGCTGGTCTATAAGGTTGACTTACAACCAATCATCAATAAGGGTTGTTTGGACTGATATATAGTGATCACTAGAATAGTGAGCACTGCACATCAGGCCAACTTCTCACAGTTATCAAGGCTGCATGCATTTTACTGAAGATCCTACGCCACTCTAAGTGCTTACAGTGCAACAACAAAAGTCTGCAGCGCCACTACAAACGCCAACAGTGCCACAACAAACGTCTTCAGTCTCAAGAAGCAAGGTAAGAAGTGGCTGCCTGTGTCTCTGCCTCCAGTGTCAAGTGTAGGGCTTCTGTTTGGCGCAAAACTCTTTTTCTGCATGTTTATCATCAGTAACTGTATTCAGGTTCGTCTTTCCTTTTTGTGGGATTTTGATGTGTGAACAGTACTCAGCGCTCATTCGTGCCAGCGCTGCACCGGTGTGAACTCTACTTGTGCCAGCTTACTTTCAACTACTGGCGTTATCAAAGTTAAACAGTTTTGCCACGTTTTTCCTGCCTGCTGCATGTGAGGATCGACTTGGTGAGCAAAGTGCAATAAACATTTTGTATTTGCCTTCACTTCTACGAGGCCTGTAAAAGATGACAGTTGCGCATTATTTTAAATTTCATAAACGGCTCGCGCACCATACCTTGTCCATGGTGTCGCGCGGAGCCGTTCCAGAGCCTTTTTATGGCGTCTTGATCTTGCTGGTCATCAATGCTGCCTATAGACGTTTTGCAGTAGGAGCGCGCCGTGAGCCACTTGGTGTGCGTTAAGCGTGGGTGTAAAATCCGTTCCGCTTGCGGATTTTCGGCGAATTCGCAATCCGCGAATTTGCCGAAAATTCACAAATTCGCCCGAAACAGATTTTTTTGCTTGGTCGCACTTGCCAAATAGAATACTATACAATTTTGCGGCGCGCAGCGTTCACTCACCGTCATTCAGCGTTTGAAGAGTTGTTTTTCTCCATGTTTGCGTGTGCTGCGCCATTTTGGATCTTGCTGCGGGATCCCGCGGGAGTTAGTCGACCGCAATTACGTCATCGCGGCTTGCCACCTTGCACAGCGAGAGTTTGGCAACGCGAGTACGTCATAAAGGCCCGTGATCACGCATCGCGGGAGTAAACACTTGCGAACATGTAGATGCGGCGGGCAGCGACAATCTCGCAATTGCGAGATTGCAAAATTTGCAATTTCACACAAGAAATCAACCAGCAGGCAGTAAACCTTGAAAATTATGATTTTTATCAGAATAACTCCTCAGGTTGACATTTGCCTGCACTTTTTTTTTGCAAGGAGTCCATTTTGGGGGGGAGGTGTGGGAGGAAGGAAGTGCCCCACAGTCTCCAACTTCCTGTTCCTGTCCAGCAGGCTCATCCCAGTGCTTTCTTCATGTGCTGGTCACTTTGATTTGGATCTTGACCTGGAAGGATTACTTTTTGTGGATGCTGCTGGATATTTGGATTTGAGGCCTTTTTGACTTTCTTTGGATCAGAAATTTCACAAGTAAGTTTGTTTGGGGCATTACAGTTGCTGCAACTACAATTTTGGAACTTTTTCAGAACATTAAATAAAATATATTGTGGGTAGCCACAGTATCCAGTAGGACGAGGGTTAGTTATGGGTGCATGATCAACTGTTTTGTTGAATTTCAACATCATTTAGGGCATGGATGGCATTGGATTGTGGTGATTTTTGTGTGTTTTTCGATTTTTTGGGGTGTTGTTGGGGCCTTTTCCCCAGGGGTACTCACTCAGTGGTGCATGGGCCTAGTCTTTCTGTGTGGTCTCTTTAATGTAAACATCATGGAGGGCATGGATGGCATTGGAATGTGGTGATTTTTGTGTGTTTTTCGATTTTTTGAGGTGTTGTTGGGGCCTTTTGCCCAGGGGTACTCAGTGGTGCATGGGCCTAGTCTTTCTGTGGGGTGTCTTGAATGTAAAGATCATGGAGGGCATGGATGGCATTGGATTGTGGTGATTTTTGTGTGTTTTTTGATTTTTTGGGGTGTTGATGGGGCATGGCCATGTGGGTGGGGGCCATTTTGAGGCCTGGTCCTGGGCCATGTGGTGGGGGTGAAGGGGCCATTTTGAATCCAGGCAGTGTGCTTTGTGCCATAGGCCTGCATCCAATGTGCCTTGCTTTCATGCATTATGCTCAGGGGTGTTGTTGGGGCCTTTTGCCCAGGGGTACTCACTCAGTGTTGTATGGGCCTAGTCATTCTGTGGGGTCTCTTTAATGTAAACATCATGGAGGGCACGGATGGCATTGGATTGAGGTGATTTTTGTGTGTTTTTCTATTTTTTGGCTGTTGTTGGGGCCTTTTGCCCAGGGGTACTCAGTAGTGCATGGGCCTAGTCTTTCTGTGGGGTGTCTTGAATGTAAAGATCATGTAGGGCATGGATGGCATTGGATTGTGGTGATTTCTGTGTGTTTTTCAATTTTTTGGGCTGTTGATGAGGCTTGGCCATGTGGGTGGGGGCCATTTTGAGGCCAGGTCCAGGTAGGGCCTGGCCATGTGGGTGGGGGTCTAGGGGCAATTTTGAAGCCAGGCAGTGTGCTTTGTTGTGTCATAGAAACATTGGTAGGTGGTCTGCACACCATGTTTTTCATTATTTTCCGTTTCATTTAGTCTAAGCATTTTTTTGCCAATTGCGTGCGTCCCTGGATTGTGCCAGCCCGAATGCACTAATACTAAGTAAGAACATGCGGGGAGCGCGTGGTCACACGCCCCACTCCCAGGTGCACTGCGTACGAGGATGCAAAATCCAACTCTATTTTTTCATTATTCAACTTCTTCTCAGTTTATACAAAATTCATCGTGAGTGCTTGTCATACTGTTGTCATGATATTCATCAAATCCACACATTTATCGTACTGTATTTCAAAAACGTCTCGTATTTCCCTGTGTCCATCCAGACTTCTTTCGGAAATAAGATCATCATACACTGAGTGGTTCAGAGCAGCATTCTTTTATTTTACTTCAAACCCAATGCATTTCGGGCTAAAATCCAGCCCTTCGTCAGGGGTAACTGTGAATGAATAATTATAATCATGCGTTATTTACAAAAATATCAGTATCTTCTTTTATAGACTCTTTTTTTTTAAAAGTTCAAAATGCAAGCAATAAACAATGCTAAATAAATGTGCAAAGTGCATAAATGTCCAAGTCCTTTTTATCGGCTACAACTGTAGATTTTGACTAACGCTCCCCCCTCCTGAATAGTCTGATTTGTAACCCCATTCAAACTAACTTTACAAGGCTTTAAGGGAAAGTCAGTACAATATTCTGTTAACAACTCAATTCTAACTAATGCGGTCGCCTTCGACAAGTGCTGTCTCTACTGCCATGCATTTATCCTCTTAACAGAACTGTAACATATTCGTTTTTATAGTACAAGCACGTTCTCGTGCCTAACATACCTGCTCATGCTTTCATCTCTCTCAGCCCGCGTTGCGCGCTACAGGTAATTAAGTTTCACTCGTGTCCCGACCTTAACTTTAACTACTTCCTACTCCGCCCACTTCCTCCCCAACCTGAATAGCCTTGTTTATACATCTAACTACATTCCCCACAATACATCACAATGTAAGTGCAATATAGGTACCGAAATTACATTATGAACTTCGCGCTTATGTGAAACAAAACAAATGCTTGCAAAATGCACAATCCAGGGACGCACGCAATTGGCAAAAAAATGCTTAGACTAAATGAAACGGAAAATAATGAAAAACATGGTGTGCAGACCACCTACCAATGTTTATATTGTAATTAGCCCCCCGTTGGTCGTTGCACCCGGCACCAGTGAAAAGGAATAAAATGTTGGACGAATATTCAGGACTCCACATAAAATTGAACATCGTGTTCAGAGTGACACTCTTCGGTGGTGGTAACCACTAATACATGGATGGACAGTAAAAGTATTTTTTTGATTAGAGATGGATTATGGTCACATTTTGCAAGCATTTGTTTTGTTTCACATAAGCGCGAAGTTCATAATGTAATTTCGGTACCTATATTGCACTTACATTGTGATGTATTGTGGGGAATGTAGTTAGATGTATAAACAAGGCTATTCAGGTTGGGGAGGAAGTGGGCGGAGTAGGAAGTAGTTAAAGTTAAGGTCGGGACACGAGTGAAACTTAATTACCTGCAGCGCGCAACGCGGGCTGAGAGAGATGAAAGCATGAGCAGGTATGTTAGGCACGACAACGTGCTTGTACTATAAAAACGAATATGTTACAGTTCTGTTAAGAGGATAAATGCATGGCAGTAGAGACAGCACTTGTCGAAGGCGACCGCATTAGTTAGAATTGAGTTGTTAACAGAATATTGTACTGACTTTCCCTTAAAGCCTTGTAAAGTTAGTTTGAATGGGGTTACAAATCAGACTATTCAGGAGGGGGGAGCGTTAGTCAAAATCTACAGTTGTAGCCGATAAAAAGGACTTGGACATTAATGCACTTTGCACATTTATTTAGCATTGTTTATTGCTTGCATTTTGAACTTTTTAAAAAAAAGAGTCTATAAAAGAAGATATTGATATTTTTGTAAATAACGCATGATTATAATTATTCATTCACAGTTACCCCTGACGAAGGGCTGGATTTTAGCCCGAAATGCATTGGGTTTGAAATAAAATAAAAGAATGCTGCTCTGAACCACTCAGTGTATGATGATCTTATTTCCGAAAGAAGTCTGGATGGACACAGGGAAATACGAGAAGTTTTTGAAATACAGTACGATAAATGTGTGGATTTGATGAATATCATGACAACAGTATGACAAGCACTCACGATGAATTTTGTATAAACTGAGAAGAAGTTGAATAATGAAAAAATAGAGTTGGATTTTGCATCCTCGTACGCAGTGCACCTGGGAGTGGGCGTGTGACCACGCGCTCCCCGCATGTTCTTACTTGTTGTGTCATAGGCCTGCACCCAGTCTGCCATGCTTTCATCCATTATGCCCAGGGGTACTCTGTCAGTGGTGCATTTTATTGGTCTTTCCATTTTGGGGGGTGGGTATAATAAAAATGCTTACTTGCAAACTATTAATTGAAGCACTACATATGCAACATTTATTTAACTGATGTTCCTCTGGCTTCGTTTGCTTTTAGGTGCAGAAAGACGAATCATCAGCCTCATCGTTCCTCATCAGTGCCAGGAAGAAGTCCTGCTGCGGTGTGTGCAGCACAACGTCACGTGTGGCCACAGACAACTCTGCAACTTGTGCAACTGCGGCCTGCTGTTCTGACATCTGAAGAAGATGGCCCCAAAAAAAGTTGCCCGTAGCTCCTCTAGCAAGAAAGTTGCCAGTAAGGAGCAGAAGAAGCAAGTGGCGCCACTTACCAAGGAGACCGGTGTGCCGACCGCCGCATTTTTTTGGAGAAAAAAAAGTACGCCTGCAGCAGCAGCGGGGTCTGCTGGGACCAAGCTGGGAGCAGCACCTCCGCTCCATTGGGCTCAGTGCCACCACCACCACGCCAACTTAGGTCCAAGCCCTTGAGTGCTGCAGAGGCAGCCAGTATAGTTGTTCAATCACCATCGACCAGTGATGTTGGCTCATCGCAAGAAAGTAGCAGCATCCCTCAATCAACACAGGTTGTTGTAACTCATCTGATGAGTGTTCAACAACCACAGCCGCAACAACAACCACATGTGCAAGTACAAGCCCAAGTACATGTGGAAGGAGAGGCGGCGCAAGGAGAGGAGCAAGCAGAGGTGCATGGAGCGGCACAAATGCCCACAATAGTTGTTCCTCCCGAAGTATGGGCACATCAGGAAATCGACATTCAAGCCGAGGTATCACATGAGGAAGACACTCCTCCTGATGATTCATTGTCTTCCAGATCCCCAGCAAGGAAAAGATCAAGGATGGTGTCAACTTCTTCTTTAAGCCCCCTTCCTTATGATGATATGGATGAAACTTGGGAACCACCACGGCCGTCTGAGAGTGAGGCACACCATGATCTGACAAAGGTAGCTACGCGTAAAAGGAAGGTCCCCGAAAGTCTCAGAGTTATGGAGTGTGATGATGACGCTGAACAAGAAGTGGCGTATACTACTCCTGCTGATGAAGACTCTCACGACGACGACGCAGTCATCATAGACGTCATTCCAGCCTCAGCGGGCATGCAGCACACAGACATTTTAACCCTAGCCCGAAATGCTGCTGAGCGTGATGATGATGATGGCGACGTGGGAATGGGACCACCACGAATGCAGTTAACTAGTACACCACCACCTACAGCTTCCATATTTTCTCGCCAGAAGGGACTTCCATCCACCTCTACCTCCATTTCCTCAATTAGTGGTGCTGTAAGTGCACAACGTACTTAATTTCGGCAACACACATCCTCCAGTTCATCTGGCATTAGCAGCATTCCCAGTATGGCCTCCTCCGTCCCCCACAGACATTTGAAGTCCGCAGTTTGGGACTTCTTTAGTGTTAGCCCAACAAGGGAAAACATAGACATTTGTACCATTCGTAAGGTTCAAGTTAGTCGTGGTAAGCTTGGTTCCAACTATGGTACCGGAGGCCAGAGAGGTCATCTTGAGAGACAGCACACGGTCAAATGGCATGCGCACCTAAGGGAGATCAAGGATGCCCGAATTGCAAGTCAACAAATTGTATCCGTTGATGTTTCATCTGCTGATGACGAGTAGGAAGAAGCGTCAAACATTTCTTCAGTTACACCCAGTACCCCTGTCAGCAGCACACCCCCTGCAAGATATATGAGCCACACTAAGAGTGTGGGAGAGAGTGAGACACCAATGCGAAAAAGTTCATCATCACTGAGCGTAACTGGGTCGCAGAAGTCATCATCATCCCGTAAAATGGTCCAGCCCACCATTAGAAGCATGTTGTTTTCAGAAGCGCCATATGAACGCAACCACCCAATGGCGCGTCTGTATAACACTAAGCTGGCTAAAATGCTAGCGCTGGACCTTCTCCCTTTTTCTTTTGTGGAAGGGGTGGGTTTTCTTGAAATGGTGGCAACGCTCTGCCCTAAATGGAAGGTTCCTAGCCGGTTCTATTTTGCCAGAGTTGCGTTTCCAGCACTACATGAAGATGTGCTGGAGGTGATTGGGGCAGCTTTGCAGAAGAGTGCTGTTCACACTATACATCTGACAACAGACATGTGGACCAGTTGCGCAGCCACTGATTACATGTGCATCACTGCACACTGGGTCTCTTTTTCAGGGGTTAAAGCAAAGATAAACGCAGGTGTTGACTCGGACAAAGTTTATAAAGCTGCTCGGAAACATGCAACAATAGCCATGTTTGCCATGGAGAAAAGTCATACAGGAGAAAACATTTTGCATGAGTTTAACACAAAGAAAACGCATGATTGGTTATGTTTCCACGGATAATGGCGCCAATGTAGTAAAGGCCATGGATATGGGTAACTATTTCAGAGTGCCGTGTCTGGCGCACTGTATAAACCTGGTTGTTAAAAAATTCTTGAGTGAAGAAAGTCCAGTCTCCGAGTTACTGACCACCTGCCGAAGAATGTGCACACATTTCAACCATTCTTTTAAGTCACGGAAGCAGCTGAGGTGCCTGCAACATGAACGTAAATTGCCAGTGAAAGCACTCATCCAGGAGGTGGCAACACCTTGGAACTCAACCTTCTACATGCTTGAGCGTCTGTATGAGCAGTATGCGGTAGTCGATCAGTATTTCTTTAAACTGGGTACACCTATGATAGACAGGAGGATACAGGTGGAGCAATGGAACCTAGTTAAAAGCCTGACAGACATGCTTCGTCCTTTTGAGGTCTTCACGCGTTAAGTCAGCAGGGAGGACTGTAATTTGGGAAAAGCTATCCCATTGTTGAGCATGCTAGAGCACCGACTGAAGGCGGTGTGTTCTAAGTTTGAAAAAGATGGAAAGGAAGAAGCATTTGAGTTGGCGGAGAAGTTATTACACCGCCTACTTGGCGATGATCGTCTTGAAATGATCAACACAGAACAGCATTACATTTGTGCTACTAGTCTGGATCCACGGTACAAAAAGGCAGTGGCAGGCAGAGTATTCTTTCCTTTTGATGACGCAGATGTTACAAAGTACAAACATTGGCTAGCTGTGTCAGCCAGTCGGTTTGAAAGAGAACGGCAGGAAATTGAAGGAAAAGGCAGTACATCAGCATCAGCAGGCCGTCCGCAGTGAAAAAAATCCACATCTGCATTTGTGGCTCTGGCAGAAGTGAGTGATTTTCCCTCTCAGCCATTAACGACACCAGCAACCGTATCATCTGCACCAGACACAACAGTAATATTGTGTGAAGAAGAGGATTGGCTAACTCAGCTTGGGTTTGCTTCTGAAATGGTCCCAGAAAAAAGTAAGAAAAGTGGAGGGACCCTGGAGAACCTTGAGTCGATGGTGCAGGCCTATCTGAATGACCCAACAGAGGTCCATCTTTCTCCTGACCCATTGGCGTATTGGCATGGGAAAACAGATGTGTGGCCAGAGATCACCAACCTGGCTATAAATTACTTGTCTTGCCCACTCGCAAGCGTGTCTTCTGAACGTGTTTTCAGTGCTGCTGGTGGCATTTTAACTTCCAAAAGGACCCGCCTCTCGCCCAAAAATGTGGAGAGGTTAACAATGATCAAGATGAATCAGCACTTCATACCACCAGATTACAAATTACGAGAATGCACGCAGGAAGAAGACGAGGAGGACACCAACTTAGATGAGGGAAGTTCTTCCCTGTTAACTGACCTACTCCCGTCTGAATTAGCAGAGTTTGAGGACGAGCTCTTCTTTCCTGACACCGAGCCCTGAAAATGAGTCAATGAATCACTAACTTTCTTTTTCGTCCTTATTCACTTTTATTCCTGTGTGTCTGTCTTTCTTTGTTTTGCAAAATCTATATAAAAAAAACTTTAATCACCTAATCACAAAAACAAGCCCATCAGCAGAACTGTCTTCACTTATTTGCGTATTGATTTGAAGGTGCCGCAGTCTGCATTCCTCAGGTTCACAAGTACATGCTCCTCTAGCCTCCTCCTCCTCCAGACTCCTATATCCCTCAAAGCAGATGGCTGGATTACGCCCAATGAAGAAAGACTCTGCAATTGTACTGGTGTTCTACTTCTTTGTGGGCGAGTTGACGGGTCTGGGGCCATTGCTGGGAATGTCTAATACCGGATAAAAGTGGTTTGGACAAAATCGGAGGTGAACATTTTTTTGCGTTTTTGCTGACTTGATTGTCGTTGAGGTTCTGTTTGGGGGGGTTCCGGGTGTTTGTGGGTGGGTTTTGGGGTCTGGGAGCACTGCTGGCACAGTCTAATGTTGATTGCATTTGTTTTTCAGGAAATCCATGGTGGAAAAGGGGAGTTAGGGCCTAGCTGCAGAGCGCATTTGGACAGAATTGAAGGTAGTAGGCCCATTTTTGCCTTTTGCCTGTTTGGGGGTGTTCTGCTTTTTTGCGGGTGGCTGCAGGGGTCTGGGGCTAAACTTGTTTTCGCCCAGGTTGACAGTTCTGGGGCCATTGCTGGAAAGGTCTAATACCCGAAAGAAAGTGTTTTGGAGACAATCCCTGGGGAAAAAGTTTTTTCATTTTCTGCGATTTCGCTCACTCTACCGTTTTCAGGGGGCTGTTTGTGGGGATTCCTGGTGTTTGTGGGGGGGTTTGCGAGTCTTGGAGCAATGCTGGGTATGGATACTTTTGCTTGCTTGCAAGTGGTTTCAATACAATCTATGGTGGGTAAGGAGGGATTTGGGCCTACTTTACTTTCCAAGTACGTTTTGTCACCATTTTCTACTAGGCCTCGTTTTTGGAGATCTGATTGGGGGTCTTCTACATTTTTGCGACTGGGTTTAGTAAGGGTCTGGGAGCACTGCTGGGAAGGTCTAATTTTGTTCTAAAACACAGTTTACAGTACACCTAGCTTGAGGGGAAGGATCCGCTAAATTAATTCGCCCATACTTATTTATCCTTCAAAAGGAGACTCAGAGTAGGCACTTTCAAAAATATTGTACTGTCTATTAGGAAACTCAAAGTGTGACTTTTTGCACTACACAGCATACATACCTTATATTTATTTGTCAGTGGTGTTCTAATATCACTTCCTGTTTTTCCATCAATAATTACAGGCCGGGTTTCAGCCTGTGCAATGGGGGGAAAAAGGATGAAGTCAGGCTTCACATTAGCGAGCCGCAATTCAGCATCCGCCAGGCAGGCAGTGGACAGGGTGTCTTCTGGTCACCAACATTGATGGACGAGCGTCAGATGGAATGGAGGAGTCCCGCTAATAAAAGGAATGGTTGGATGCATGCAACTTACCAAATTCAACAGGACAACTACAAAAACATACAGATACAGTATCCGTTCTTTTCTAATTATTTTTTAAGTAATGTTGTTGCTGTGAACTTCTAGGAGTGTGACTCTGCATTTCTTGGATCTCTGCTTCTAAATTCATCCCTACAGCCATTCTATAGGTTTTACTTCTGCTATTTTATAAACCTAATTTAATGTAAGAAGTGTTTCTCTGAGTGCAGAGATAGGCAAGTGAAAACGCATAATTATTACTGCAGCCCTGTACTGTCGTATTCTTTCATTCACGGTTGTCGAAAGTACTTCTTGCTTTTCAGTAACCATGCATGCAGTAGTGCATGCACTTCCTTTATGTCACTTACAAGATTTATGGATAGCTTTGTACCCAAAGATTTGTTTATCTTCAATTATTGTTTGTCCATGCTGTGCTTTTTTTTTCTTCTCTCAAAATTTTTTTCCCAAAAAACCCCATTCCCATCCATTTTCCAAACCCTAACCCTCTTCCCCCGGGCTGTGTGGTTTTGATTGATGTGTGACTAAATGACAGCAATAATTCCACACACTTGCTGGGGAGGATAAGGTCATAGCAACAGGCTGGTGAAGGAATCCGAGGATATATTCTTACTCAGCTTGACACTGAGTCCCTATTGGCAAATGAAAGCAGATTTTCATGTGCGCCATCAACTTGATTGGTCATCAAGAACATCCTCTTCCTAGACGTGGCAAATTAATATTACGCTGCTGTGTCCTTCACCTTCAGTACTATTTCTTGTAGTAGTAGCCAATGTCAAAGAAATTCAACGCAAGTACTTTCAATACTTTACCATTTGTTCGGCTACATTGTGGCACTGTACTAGTGTACTGTCACCTGCTATATTCTCTATCGTACCGTTCTAATGCTACGGTAAGGACAAACAAGGTTTCATTTTCTTTTTTTTCAGATGCTGCAACTGCCACTGTGTAACACCACAAGTACCACCGCAATGATGACATTTCATCCGCCCAGGATTGCCAACCTTAATCGCCATTTCCCGTGCAGCCAGCCCTGTGCCTAGCCCTATTTCCAAACACAAATTACAGGTAATATTAGCGTTTGGGGGGGAGGTAGTATAATGGAGTATTAGGAGAGACGAGAGACTGAAGGTCCTAGGACTATTGAATTCACTTACTCTGTGACAGGCACTTAGTTTTGAAAACATTTGGGCAATTACTAGTACTTACACAACTTGAATCAAGATGCCACTTAAGTTTCAGGAAAACAAACTTACTGTTAAACCCCCACCCACCAGCCTCAAAAGCAGTAAAAAACACGTATGCTAAGTTAAAGTTTAAAGACAAGTCAACGCTGTCTCCTCGTCATGCTTCAACATCCTACGCATGCTACGGAAGATCTTCCGGTGGATCCCCACCGAAACCAGGAAGACGGTCACCCAGGCGCTCGTCACCAGCCGACTGGACTACGGTAGCTCCCTCTACGCCGGAACCACAGCCAAACTTCAGAGAAGACTTCAGCGCATTCAGAACGCCTCAGCACGACTCATCCTGGACATTCCCCGACACAGCCACATCTCCGGACACCTGAGAGACCTGCACTGGCTCCCCATCAGCAAGAGAATCACGTTCCGACTCCTCACCCACGCACACAAAGCTCTCCACAACCAAAGCCCCAGATACCTCAACAACCGCCTGACCTTCTACACTCCCACCCGCCAGCTACGATCAACCAGCCACGCCCTTCCTTCTCCTACCTGGCGGCCAAGACATGGAACTCCCTCCCCATCCACCTCCGCCTGACCCACGACCACCTCTCCTTCAGGAAGCAACTCAAGACCTGGCTGTTCGAGCAGTAGCAGACCCCCCCAAGCGCCTTGAGACCCCCGGGTGAGTAGCGCGCTATACAAATGCTTTGATTGATTGATTGAAAGTATATTTATATATCCCTAACATAAACAATCTCCCGCTAGACCCAACCCCCCCCCCCCAAACCCCAACGAATGTCCGTGAAAACTAAGTCCAAAAAAGTAGAAAACCCAACTCCCAATTCCCACCCCCCAGAAGTCTTTAAAAAAGGGGCAAGGGACAGTCTCCTCCTACTGCTGGCTGCTGCTGTTGACTTTTCAGGCCAGGTCGGCATGCTCCTTGCGGAGGGTCTCGAGCAGGGTTTTGGTGTTGAGGAGCTCCTGCTCGAGGTAGGACACCCTCAGTGAAAGGCGGTGCAAGCGTGCCTTGTACCTGCTGTGGGGGGCAGCTGATTTCTTTGCTGCTCGGCGGTGGCGGGTGGCTGCGGTACCCCGGCTCCGTACCGCTGGAGACCTGCTGCGCTGACTGGCTGACCCAGGGAGCGCAGAGGAGGATGCACGTGTTGCCGTGGATGTTGTCGACGTACTGTGCGTGTCCTCCTCCTCCTGGGCCACCAGCCGCCGATATTCGGCGACAGTGGCCTCCAGCCTCCGTTGCCGGGCCCTTTTAGCCAGCTCCTTCCGTGTTGGTTTGGAAGGAGCATCTAATGAAGAAAGAAAGACATAGTCTGTAACCAATGCTCTTTAAGATTAACACAAAATGATTCAGCAGAAAGTTGTGTCACAGTAGAACTAGCAACTTGCAAGCGCAGTACATAATTATTGTGGCCAGTATCTATCTAACCTCCCACTTCTTCATCCTTGCTCTAACATTAGTGGGAGTTTAAGGAATCAATTCTATGAGCACTATGAACTCACTCCATTAGAGTCGACTATGACAGTACACCAGTCTTATTCTTCTTCTCTCTTGTTTAGCAAAATTGGTACGTTAACTTCTGCAAGCCGGCATAATGCCAGCGCAGTCAACTTGCACCCGAGAAAAACAGACGCCCGCCATGATGAGTGAGACTTGCGTTACTGTACCAGTCCAGTACATGCAGGTGGTGATGCTCTTACTTTTCTATTATGGGTGGCACTGAGAATACTCTGTTACAAGGGCTACTGCTTAATTAATTTAACTTTCACCCTACAGTGCCAATGAATACTAGAAAAGGAAAAAAAGGAAAATGAAGAAGATAAATAATCTGACTGCACATGGTATGTATTTGCTTACATATGGGATGACTTTAGGTGCTTTGCTTTTTATTAAGTGAACAGTGATACAGCCACACATGAATGACCGAGTTCTACTAAACTTATTAACAGAGGTAGTGAGTGGCCATCGTAATAGCGGATATATGCTGTGCTTGCAATACAAACTACTGCTACTATTCATGGTAGTATTCGGACAAAATTACAACTTCTTTTCCTTGCCTTTTCTACACTGGGACGGACGTGCGGGTGCGGTGTTACATGCTCTTCAAAGTAACACTTAGTTCATCCAGTGACCGTCTACTCTCTCTAGATACACATATGCTATCTAAGAGTCAGATAGTACCATGATCCAGGCATCCATCCATTCTATATGTCAATCATTCTTCTTCATGTCTCTCATCTGGACAAACCTTACGTTTTCTCACGGAAAAACAACCTTTTCATTTTATTTGGGAAACCGCAAGCCATACATCCGTGCTTGACTTGCATTTGAGTTTCAACCAAAGCATATATTGCGCACACATACAGTTTCTGTTTCACCCACCCAGGCTGTTCTCCTTCTCCCCATCCATGCTTCATCCTTCACCCAGCCATGCATCATATTCCTTCCCAGCCACCTCGGGCACCAATCAAACACGTATCATTCTTCTTTGTCAGTCATCATTACTTTTAACTTGCTCGTCCTTCCACACTTACTTACACCCTTCTTTCGCTTTTCGTTCATCCCATCCATCAAGTTCATCTCAGATCAGATTTGGATTCTCGAAAAAAAATTCCCCGCTGAGTTGAAGTAAATTTAGAGGAGGCTACTACCTGGTTGATAAAAAACTTTGTTCTAAATTTGAAAGTCTGCTTAACAGTATAGTAACTTAACTGTAGAACATATATACTACACCCGTGCAGAGAGCACACTATGCAGTCTGCAATCTCAATAAGTAAGGAATATAGGAGCTTACCACTGCACGCCACTACCGTGGCAACCCGCACAGCAGTTTCGTCCGGGACTTGCACCGCCTCCTCACCAGAACTGTCCTCCTCCACCTCCGCGCTGGGCCCAGCACCAGATGTTCCACCTACAAAGTACATTTAAGAATGTTAGATGTCATAGACATACACCACTCACTAGTATTTTGTCTAGGAATGAAGAAATGTGAATACAGAAACCAATCTAATAATTTGTGACTGTCTACTCTAAAGTAAAAATGTCTCTTTTTCCAGGGAAGGGTGTTGTCTTGCTGCACTTTTTGGCACAACTGATGAATGCTTGCTTTTTAACACGCACCATTTTTCTCATAACAGACAGAAGCTTCACTTCTAAGAACAAATCATCATCACTAGGACGGAGTGACCAACGATTCAGCACCAAAAAGAAAAATTAAAGTTCAAACCAGGTGAGGGCTCGGCTCGCCCACAATAAATGTGTGAAATAAATCACTAAGCACTTTCCCATTTTTAATCAACCGTTTATGTTTTATGACAAGCTTGATTTTAATAAATATTTTTACTTTTAATAAAGCTTTAAAACGTAAATAGACTCTGTGGTTTTTGGTCAAGAGTGAATGAGCAAAAGGTTTTGCAATTTCCAAGCCTCTGACACTTCTGGACTCTGACTCCGTACTCTTGTCCTGCGTTGGATAATCATTATTGGGGATCAATCATCGATGAATTCGGGAGCTAAATGACTCTGCCACACTATCTAGTCAGTAAGGAGATTGGGGGTTCTTCAAAGTCTGATATCACTGAAGTATGTGGAAAGTCTACCTGCGCCTATTATAATTGATAAACAATGCACTATTTAGTGTCCATAGTTCTGTTTGTGCAGATTTGTCCCTGCAACAGTAGTAGTATAGATTGTCCTCCTATCCAAACCAAAAGTAAAGTAGTATCTTATTCTTTCTTGGTGGTCATTCACCTTTTTATTGTTGGTAATTGTCAAAGCATAAACATTTAGAAGACTTGAAAAGACATTATGGACAATCCCAGAGGACTGCACTCAGTGCATAGAGCTATTGCTGACTAGAATGGGAGTTTCGCTTAACACCTTTTGCCAACTGTGCAATCTTAGTTAGCTACACAGGCAGACTAATAAGAAAAATCTAGTAATACCACAGGGAGTCATAGTAGAGGCAGAATAAGAATTTAGATACAGTCTACAAGAAGATCAAAGACGATTTAGAAAAAAATCGAATGAGGAACGCTAGGAAAAAATAGGTACTCTATATTAAAATTAAAACTTACCGGGGCCAGCAAAGGAGCCCTCGCCTGACCGATCCTGGCCTTGAACAGCAGCAGCAGCCGATAACCCCTCCTCCTCTGTCCTCTTGCCCCTGGGGGGAGCTGATGTACAACATGAAAGAAAGAAAGACCCGAAAACATGGATTATTGTTGTCAACCAAATCAAACATTTCAAAAGAACAATAACAAAATATTTTGCCGAAATAGCAAATAGACAACTATTCCACGGGATATATTGACCTATCTCATGTGGTCTACTACGATATTAGTATAGCTTGATTTGCGGACCGTCGACTTGGAAAGTTATGTAACTCACTAAACAAACTACTAAAAAGGTTTGCCTAGGACTGGCAGGCAGCAGTCCGCAGCATGCGAAGTGACAGACAAACTCCATCGTGATTGCAGATCAGCGATAACACTAAAAAGTTTCCTACTACATTAACCAGTCATTAAAATACTCAAACTATCAATCCACCACCACTATTTCTTCTTATTGCCAGGTGTACAAAGGAAGGACTAGACTGGAGTCTGTAGGGGCAGATTTACAAGCCCCTTGCGGCTCTTTTGCTCCATTGTTGCGTGACTTTTGTGACGCAGCAGCAGAACAAAAGAGGCGCCATGGTGCAGCGTATATTAACAACGTGACGCATATGGGAGATGCATCACGTTGAAAAGCCCTGCGTCATCAGGGGGCGTTCCGGCGCAAGGGAGGGCGTTCCTGCGTAGAAACGCATCCTAAAAGTGGCTGAGGGAAATCTACAAGATTTCAATCAGTCACTTTTAGGACAATGATGCGTGACTCAAACCCTGCGCCTGCTTGAAGCAGACGTACGGCTTCACGCAGCATTGGGGAGATAGGGCACCCCAGAGCATTGCTGGAGCTGCGCCATCGTTGCGGCGCAACTCCAGCAATGCGCCGCCTTTACGGCACAGATGCGTAACGCTTTGTTGACGTTTTGGGCCCATGGTGCGCCGCATTGTAAAAACGATGGATTTAGGCCCAGATCTCTGTACTGGGGTGAATGTATGACCTTGTTCTGCATTCTGTCCATCAATTGTTGTTTTTGCATTTGTCACCCCGAGTGGGATGGGTATGCTCAGACGTGAGTCCCATGCTCTCCACACCGCTGGAGTCAAGCTATTCAGGCTGATGACGGCTGATAGCCAGAAACCGGTCCTTGGATGCTTGATTGCGGTCCAGGAAAGACATGGCTTGGCAGTTCGGGCTGGACTGTTCCCATGAGGCACAGGGTCAAGGCTGATTTGCATATGGCCATGTCTGACCTGTGGTGGTGTGGAGTGCAAAAAAACGATGGATTTAGGCCCAGATCTCTGTACTGGGGTGAATGTATGACATTGTTCTGCATTCTGTCCATCAATTGTTGTTTTTGCATTTGTCACCCCGAGTGGGATGGGTATGCTCAGACGTGAGTCCCATGCTCTCCACACCACTGGAGTCAAGCTATTCAGGCTGATGACGGCTGATAGCCAGAAACCGGTCCTTGGATGCTTGATTGCGGTCCAGGAAAGACATGGCTTGGCAGTTCGGGCTGGACTGTTCCCATGAGACACAGGGTCAAGGCTGATTTGCATATGGCCATGTCTGACCTGGGGTGGTGTGGAGTGCAAAAAACGATGGATTTAGGCCCAGATCTCTGTACTGGGGTGAATGTATGACATTGTTCTGCATTCTGTCCATCAATTGTTGTTTTTGCATTTGTCACCCCGAGTGGGATGGGTATGCTCAGACGTGAGTCCCATGCTCTCCACACCACTGGAGTCAAGCTATTCAGGCTGATGACGGCTGATAGCCAGAAACCGGTCCTTGGATGCTTGATTGCGGTCCAGGAAAGACATGGCTTGGCAGTTCGGGCTGGACTGTTCCCATGAGGCACAGGGTCAAGGCTGATTTGCATATGGCCATGTCTGACCTGGGGTGGTGTGGAGTGCAAAAAAACGATGGATTTAGGCCCAGATCTCTGTACTGGGGTGAATGTATGACATTGTTCTGCATTCTGTCCATCAATTGTTGTTTTTGCATTGTAAATACGGCGCACCATGGGTGGTGGTGGTGGGGTGGCGCACAATTACTGGCGCATCCCTGCTACTTTGCAGGGATGCGCCGGTAATTGAAAATCTGACCCTTAGTGTCTAGCATTACGCAGTTCTTTACACTACACTCATAAATAATTTCTCAGGCCAATGAAATGAACACAAATTCGAAAACAAATAAGCATAGTAGCAACGCTACTGAGAAGGAGAGCAGTGCACCTGAAATGCACAGAAGATTTTGAAATATAATTTACCTACAATGTAATCGGCAGCATTATTGCTCTTGGTAAAAAAACAAAAATTTGCAATATAATAACACACAGAGCGGGAGAAAACAGAGTAGTGATGAAATAGCTAGAAATAGCTACTACTACTCACCAAGCCCAGGGATCTCGATGCCGAGCACGTCCAGCAAGTCGCGTTCCCGGCCCAGGAGATCCGTCCAACGGTGGGTGGCCTGGTTGTAGGTGCGCCGGACCCCAGAGTGTTGAAACATGGCCCGGCACACCCTCGCCCACCGCTTCCGGCGCTCCCGGAGCCCGTAGCTGCTAGCGATCTTGCCGCCTCCCATGATGGTCCTGGGGAGGTGGCGCTGGACATAAAACACTAGAGCGGCCACCTACCCCGCACTAAAAATCTCCCGGGCTACAACTTGCTCCCCCCTCAAACGCCCGCACGGGAGCCGGGCACGGGGTGCGGGACCCTTCTCCTTCTCAGGCTGCTTCCCGGCTCCCTTTACCATGGTCTGGGCAGAAAGGAAGGTAAATAAGAAATAAGAAATAGAATAGGGAAGAAGAAAAGAAAAGTAGTTTAAAATTAACCAAAAGTAGCAGAAAACACAAAAATATAGAGCTAGAAAAATAGAGGGATAGATAATAAGTAAAATAGATTAAAAAAAATTCAAACAAGCAAAGGATGGCAGAGATTGACAGAGGATACAGAAAGCATGCCCAGAACCATAGCAATGAATGAAAAACAAGATGGCCGCGCCAGTTCACGACCGCGTGGGTAAGTTTGCGCGAGATTTCCCCCGCGATCACACGCGAACATGTACTAGCGAGCCGCACACTTTGCGAGATTACACATAGCGCCCGGAAACGGACTTACGTCACGCAAACAAGATGGCCGTGCCCATGTACGACCGCTAGGGTAACTTCGCAAACGTTGCGCTACAAGCGGCTTGCGAAAACGCGAAAAAATCACGCAAACTAACATGCCGCAAAAAAAACCAAATCGTATATTCGCACGAATTCGCGGCTTCCGAAATCGATCTCGCCCGAATTCGCGCCCCGCAAATCGCGCGAAATTGCAGAAAAACTATTTTTGCAAAACTGAAAGCACTCCGCAGGTGCAAAAGTTCAATCTTATCATTAGTAACTATTCCCTCTAGCGCTTCCTGAGGGGCCCCTCCAGAGTTCAGTTGCCTACTTGCAACTATTCTATGACCCTCACAGCAGGCTCAGGGAATAGCAACAAGTATGCAACAAAGGTCCTGTTAAAAAAAATGACACTGCAACAGAAAGCAATTACAGATAAGGAAGCAGGTGCCAGACTGGAAGTTCAAATTCAGTGACACATTAATCAATCAGCCCCTAATTCATTCATGTCAGTTGAGGCAGGGCAGGTGTGCTTTTCCCCCCATAATCTACAGTGATGAAACAGAGGGTGGCATGGGTGAGCCAGAGGGTGGCAGTGGTGAAACAGAGGGTGGCAGTGGTGAAAAAGAGGGTGCTGTGATGAACCAGACGTAGAAACAACATGGTCGCGACCGTTGCTACCCGACAAGTACGTTCGAGAGAGTTCGCAAATTTTGTGGATTGCGAATCCGTAAATACGCAATTTCGCGGATTGCGAATCCGCAAAATTCGCCCATACTTAGTGTGCGTCTCCTGAGCGTGCAGCCATCTTGTGGCTGGAGACTTCAGCCACTCGTTCCTGTTTCCTATGGGTCCAGCAGTTTTCTTTGCCAACCACGCTCTGCATTACAATAAAGCTCAATTTGTCCGTTTTCAAGAGGACAACGAATGTCGCTGAGTCTTCACAGATTTTCCCCCTCATTGTCTGCTCTACTTGAATCTTGCGGCAACAATCTGAGTATCTCCTCGCTCTGCATGGATTTTGCTGCACTACCTCAAGTGTGCGCCTTTACAGTTCCAACGTTTGGGCAATGAGTTCTTCTCTTCAGTCACAGGACACTTGACCCTGGACCTTGCCTTCAATTCTTGCGGTGAGTTCCCTGTTTTTTACGTGCCTCATGTGCCTTTCCATCTTCAGTGGGCATGGGTTCTGAAAGCCCTGTTGTCCCCCGGTCTTCACTGGGCATTTTAACTGCTGGAAAGTACTTTCAGGTGGCAAGTTTCCTAGAGCTGTTTCGTTTTTTCAGACTCTTGTTAGTGTTTTTTTTAACGCCTGTTCCTCACTATTGCGGTGACAGGCACACCAGTGACTTTATTTTCAAAATGCTGAATTTGCGGAGCATGTTTTTTTTTGCATTATTATAAGTTTGTGGTAATTCTTAGAAAAACAAGCATTGTGTTTTTTAGTGACATTGGGCGTTTTCACCTTTATGTGAGACATGTTCACTTTTCAGATATTGTATCCCTTTCCAAGGGATGGGAGTGGGTTTTAGTCCCACGTCCCCTCTTTCACAGTTTGGTTTTCTTTCCCATTAAATACTACGGTCTTCATACAGTTTGGTCAAGCCACTTTACCCTTACGTGAGGGGTGGCTCAAGGGGTTGTTCCCTTGTCAAGTTTGGTATGGGTGTCAGCCGTATATCTGTTATGAGTCACTAAATTTTATCAGTTTACACCCTCGCTGTTTGGGTTATGGGGGTTTCCCCATTTAAGTAATTTGGACAATTCTTTTTCATTTTGGTGTATTGGGTGTCATTGCACCATCAGGATTCAAGCAAGCCGGGCCGAAGACGGCTGTAATGCCAGAAACCGGTCCCCGGAAGCTTGTTTCCTTCCCAGTGTAAGAATTGGCTTTTGTAGTCTGGTCTGCCCTGTTCCCATGATGCACTGGGCCAGGGACAGACTAATTTGCATACAGCCAGGTTCTGAAACTGGGATGGTGCAATGAGCGAAAAAACGGTGTTGGATCTAGCCCTGATCTCTTGACTGGGTGAGAGTATTCTGCTTAATTCAGAGACTCTGACCATCACCACCCCTTGTTGTAAATAATTTTGTCCACCCTAAGCGTGGAAGGGTATACTCAGATGTGAGTCCCTTGCTCATTGCACCATCAGGATTCAAGCAAGCCGGGCCGAAGACGGCTGGAATGCCAGAAACCGGTCCCCGGAAGCTTGTTTCCTTCCCAGTGTAAGAATTGGCTTTTGTAGTCTGGTCTGCCCTGTTCCCATGATGCACTGGGCCAGGGACAGACTAATTTGCATACAGCCAGGTTCTGAAACTGGGATGGTGCAATGAGCTAAAAAACGGTGTTGGATCTAGCCCTGATCTCTTGACTGGGTGAGAGTATTCTGCTTAATTCAGAGACTCTGACCATCACCACCCCTTGTTGTAAATAATTTTGTCCACCCTAAGCGTGGAAGGGTATACTCAGATGTGAGTCCCTTGCTCATTGCACCATCAGGATTCAAGCAAGCCGGGCCGAAGACGGCTGGAATGCCAGAAACCGGTCCCCGGAAGCTTGTTTCCTTCCCAGTGTAAGAATTGGCTTTTGTAGTCTGGTCTGCCCTGTTCCCATGATGCACTGGGCCAGGGACAGACTAATTTGCATACAGCCAGGTTCTGAAACTGGGATGGTGCAATGAGCTAAAAAACGGTGTTGGATCTAGCCCTGATCTCTTGACTGGGTGAGAGTATTCTGCTTAATTCAGAGACTCTGACCATCACCACCCCTTGTTGTAAATAATTTTGTCCACCCTAAGCGTGGAAGGGTATACTCAGATGTGAGTCCCTTGCTCATTGCACCATCAGGATTCAAGCAAGCCGGGCCGAAGACGGCTGGAATGCCAGAAACCGGTCCCCGGAAGCTTGTTTCCTTCCCAGTGTAAGAATTGGCTTTTGTAGTCTGGTCTGCCCTGTTCCCATGATGCACTGGGCCAGGGACAGACTAATTTGCATACAGCCAGGTTCTGAAACTGGGATGGTGCAATGAGCTAAAAAACGGTGTTGGATCTAGCCCTGATCTCTTGACTGGGTGAGAGTATTCTGCTTAATTCAGAGACTCTGACCATCACCACCCCTTGTTGTAAATAATTTTGTCCACCCTAAGCGTGGAAGGGTATACTCAGATGTGAGTCCCTTGCTCATTGCACCATCAGGATTCAAGCAAGCCGGGCCGAAGACGGCTGGAATGCCAGAAACCGGTCCCCGGAAGCTTGTTTCCTTCCCAGTGTAAGAATTGGCTTTTGTAGTCTGGTCTGCCCTGTTCCCATGATGCACTGGGCCAGGGACAGACTAATTTGCATACAGCCAGGTTCTGAAACTGGGATGGTGCAATGAGCTAAAAAACGGTGTTGGATCTAGCCCTGATCTCTTGACTGGGTGAGAGTATTCTGCTTAATTCAGAGACTCTGACCATCACCACCCCTTGTTGTAAATAATTTTGTCCACCCTAAGCGTGGAAGGGTATACTCAGATGTGAGTCCCTTGCTCATTGCACCATCAGGATTCAAGCAAGCCGGGCCGAAGACGGCTGGAATGCCAGAAACCGGTCCCCGGAAGCTTGTTTCCTTCCCAGTGTAAGAATTGGCTTTTGTAGTCTGGTCTGCCCTGTTCCCATGATGCACTGGGCCAGGGACAGACTAATTTGCATACAGCCAGGTTCTGAAACTGGGATGGTGCAATGAGCTAAAAAACGGTGTTGGATCTAGCCCTGATCTCTTGACTGGGTGAGAGTATTCTGCTTAATTCAGAGACTCTGACCATCACCACCCCTTGTTGTAAATAATTTTGTCCACCCTAAGCGTGGAAGGGTATACTCAGATGTGAGTCCCTTGCTCATTGCACCATCAGGATTCAAGCAAGCCGGGCCGAAGACGGCTGGAATGCCAGAAACCGGTCCCCGGAAGCTTGTTTCCTTCCCAGTGTAAGAATTGGCTTTTGTAGTCTGGTCTGCCCTGTTCCCATGATGCACTGGGCCAGGGACAGACTAATTTGCATACAGCCAGGTTCTGAAACTGGGATGGTGCAATGAGCTAAAAAACGGTGTTGGATCTAGCCCTGATCTCTTGACTGGGTGAGAGTATTCTGCTTAATTCAGAGACTCTGACCATCACCACCCCTTGTTGTAAATAATTTTGTCCACCCTAAGCGTGGAAGGGTATACTCAGATGTGAGTCCCTTGCTCATTGCACCATCAGGATTCAAGCAAGCCGGGCCGAAGACGGCTGGAATGCCAGAAACCGGTCCCCGGAAGCTTGTTTCCTTCCCAGTGTAAGAATTGGCTTTTGTAGTCTGGTCTGCCCTGTTCCCATGATGCACTGGGCCAGGGACAGACTAATTTGCATACAGCCAGGTTCTGAAACTGGGATGGTGCAATGAGCTAAAAAACGGTGTTGGATCTAGCCCTGATCTCTTGACTGGGTGAGAGTATTCTGCTTAATTCAGAGACTCTGACCATCACCACCCCTTGTTGTAAATAAACTACTTGAATCTTGCGGCAACAATCTGAGTATCTCCTCGCTCTGCATGGATTTTGCTGCACTACCTCAAGTGTGCGCCTTTACAGTTCCAACGTTTGGGCAATGAGTTCTTCTCTTCAGTCACAGGACACTTGACCCTGGACCTTGCCTTCAATTCTTGCGGTGAGTTCCCTGTTTTTTACGTGCCTCATGTGCCTTTCCATCTTCAGTGGGCATGGGTTCTGAAAGCCCTGTTGTCCCCCGGTCTTCACTGGGCATTTTAACTGCTGGAAAGTACTTTCAGGTGGCAAGTTTCCTAGAGCTGTTTCGTTTTTTCAGACTCTTGTTAGTGTTTTTTTTAACGCCTGTTCCTCACTATTGCGGTGACAGGCACACCAGTGACTTTATTTTCAAAATGCTGAATTTGCGGAGCATGTTTTTTTTTGCATTATTATAAGTTTGTGGTAATTCTTAGAAAAACAAGCATTGTGTTTTTTAGTGACATTGGGCGTTTTCACCTTTATGTGAGACATGTTCACTTTTCAGATATTGTATCCCTTTCCAAGGGATGGGAGTGGGTTTTAGTCCCACGTCCCCTCTTTCACAGTTTGGTTTTCTTTCCCATTAAATACTACGGTCTTCATACAGTTTGGTCAAGCCACTTTACCCTTACGTGAGGGGTGGCTCAAGGGGTTGTTCCCTTGTCAAGTTTGGTATGGGTGTCAGCCGTATATCTGTTATGAGTCACTAAATTTTATCAGTTTACACCCTCGCTGTTTGGGTTATGGGGGTTTCCCCATTTAAGTAATTTGGACAATTCTTTTTCATTTTGGTGTATTGGGTGTCAGTCCTTCCACTTCGTTGTACGTTGTCATGTTGTGTGTAAGCCGCCCGCGCCTCACCATGTTTGTTACGTCGTCATGTATTGTGTGCAAGTCACCCCGCGCTTCACCTTGACGTAATGTGTGTGTGCGCCACACTGTGCTGCACTTATGTTGCTCTCGTGCGGTGCATGTCTTTGGGTGTTAGTCCCATGAAACAATAGTGTGTGTGTGTAAGCCGCCAGCACCTCACCATGTGTTTTTACGTCGTCATGTGTGTGTGTGTCACCCTGTGCTTCACCTTGACGTTATGTGTGTGTGTGTTCCACAATGTGCTGCTTTTGCTGCACAAGTTCTAGGGTGTCAGTCCTATGCAACGATATCTACTTCACTTGGGTGTCAGTCCCATGCAACACTACGTGTTACACTGCTTCTGTTTTGGGTCAGTGTCCCTCAAATGAGGGGTGGCGTCTTTTCCTTCACGACGTTCTCCTTATGTGAGGCGTACTTCTTTGGGTGCCGTTCACCAACTGTGTGAGTCTTGGGGTACGTTTCCCCCCCCTTTACTCTTTTCACGTGTCTTGCTCACCTGTTGTAAGTGAGCTCATCTTACACTATTTACCTTTTCTTTGTTTACTATTAAAGGAGAAGGATGGTGTTAGTGTGTGTTTTTATCCTTCTTTCCTCCTTTTTGCTAGTCTGTTTCCCTCTCGCGACGTGTTCCATTATGCATCCCTGGGTCTATGGACTGCTTTCATTTTTTGTACATTACTGTGTATAGTTGTTTTCATTTTAGTTTGGGTCTTATTATTTTTAGTGTAAAAGGGAGAGGATATGTGGTTTTCTCAGGTTATGTATATTTGTCTCTTTCTCTTTGTAACTAGCTGCTCAGGCAGTGTGAGTGTTCCATGTAGAATGACAGCATGAGTGACATGAGTGGAATGTTTAGGTGCCTGGTGTGTGAGTTGTCAGTTGGAAGATGGGCTGAGCAGCTAGCTGGCTGCTCCTGGTGGGGCTTGCTGTAACATCTACTTATGAACTCAATAAACTACAACAAGTTCAACTCGGCTACATCTACTTTGTCTCCTGTACACTTGGGGCCCACTACACATAGCCTTTATGTAGTGATGTTCCTCGCAGAAGGCAAGATACACAGATAAAGGACGGAATGCAGAGCAAATCAAACATTCACCCCCAGTCAAGAGATGTTGGTTAAATCCATCATTCTTTTGCTCAACATGCCACCCCAGTTTAGACCCAGCCATATACAAATCAGTCTTGATCCTGTGCCTCAGGGGAACAGACCAGCCCGAACTGCCAAGCCAGGTCCTCCCTGAACTGGAAACAAGCATCCTGGGACCAGTTTCGGGGCATCAGCCCTCATCAGCTAGGCTAGCTTGAATCCAGTGGCACAGTGAGCCCAGGACGCACATCTGGACATACCCGGCGCACTTAGGGCGAGAAAGCAAAAGACACACAGATGGACGGAATGCAGAGCAAATCAAACATTTACGGTCTGAAAAGTTTCATCACTCCGTCCATCATCTCCTTGTGTTTGCTTTGTTAGCCCTAAATTAGCTGGGTATGCCCAGACATGGGTCCCTTTCTCACTTTGTCACAGGATTCAAGCTAGCCTGGCTGATGAGGTGTTACCCTGAAACCAGTCCCAGGATGCTTGTTTCCGGTCCAGGGAAGACTTGGCTTGGCAGTTCGGGCTGGACTGTTCCCATGAGGCACAGGGTCAAGACTGATTTGCATATAGTTGGGTCTGAACTGGGGTGGCGAAGAAAGCTATAGAACGATGATGGATTCAACCCAGATCTGTGACTGGAGGTGGGTGTCTGAAAAGTTTCAGCACTCGGTCCATCATCTCCTTCTGTTTGCTTTAAAAAAAAAAATATATATCTTTATTGCATTTATTGTAGTTTTCGACATTCTAAGGTCGTTAAAAAACAGTATACATACATTACAGACAAGCGTCGTGAAAGAGGACAGGCAGCTGCGGTTCATAGCATAAGTACATTTACAGAACATGCATGTATACATACGCCTCTACATTCGTAATAGTAAAATGAACAGTTGTATACTACTTCTTTCTTGTTCTGTGTCACTTCTTTCCTTTGTTTAAAAATGATAGCGTCTGTGAGATATGCAGTTGCACCGGAAATGGTTGCATTCAATTGTCACGTAGAATGCACAATTATTTAGTACATGGGGGCTATGCATATATGATCACCTCCGTAGAAAACTAATAAGTCTGCGAGATATGCTAATAAGATATATATATTTTAATCCGCTACACTAGTAACTTGCTAAACAAACTGCCATCAAGAATGTATCGCACCCGGGCCTCGGTATGTACACATTGTACATGCATGTTATGCTAGCTCGCCAGGGTGGCACTTTGACTCATGCATACAGTTAAGAGCCGGGCGCATCAGGTGGTCGGTTGGGGACCCGGGTAAGTTCACGACAGTGGGTTCAGGCCATAAGCGTATTACGTTATAGGTCACAGTTTAGATATTAGGTGACCTGCGCGCAATGGCTTGGGGCTTGGGGGGGGGGGGAGAACTGGGGTGCTATCGTTATTGTTCCTGTATGTGAATGACGTAAGGATAGTGTCCCTGTGTTGCGCTAACAGGTACTAGCGGAGTCCTGCAGTTTTCTCCCTGTGTAGTGTTGTACTTTCTGCCTATGCCCATACTGTAAGTGATTTTTCCCAGCTGACTATTTCCAGGGGGGGCATTGTGTTTCCACCTCTTTGTGATGAGTCGCTTCGCCACTATCAGTCCCAGGTCTCCAAACCGGGAGGTGACTTTATTATTTTTAGACCTGGCATATAGACCCAGTATACCGACCTCCCATGTGTAAAGTAGGGGCGCGTCTGTGCATTTTGCAAGTGCTACCATTACTGCGTGGAAGTAGATTTGAAGGGAGGTGCAGGTCCAGAGCAGGTGTAAAAGGTTTGCGTTTATCTGCAGGCATGCGGAAGTGGCAATGTTGAAATACTTATTTATGTTATCGGGCGAGAGGTATACTCTCTGTATTATGTATGTTTGATTTAAATTTTGAGCTTCTGGGTATGAACGAGGAGCCTGCAAGGACAGCTCCCCACTCCTTCTCTGTCCAAGTTCGCCCGCTATCCATTTCCCATCGTGTATGAAGACTCCGCATGGGCTTCAGCGTATATATAAGTAGAGCTTCCACCAACCAGTGTACTATGTGTGAACCCGCACCCATGACATGCAAGTACTGCAGCAGCAGGTGTGTTGCCGGTTCTGTCGTTATTTCCCCCATGCTGCCGATAGAGATATTGTAATAGAAGTGTGCAAGGTCTTCTGCTAGTGCCTCAAACGAGAACAGGGTGCAGCCTGTATAGAGGTCGCCCAGGGAGTCTAAGCTCGCAGTGTGCCAGTAAGTAAGAATCCCTTCGGAGGTGCCTGCCCTCCCTCTGGGTGTCCCTGTTAGAGACAGTATCGGGGCGTAGGGGGTTACTGCACGGGTGAGGTATAGGCTCCTCTTGTAACATATATGCGCCAGTTCCAGATGTGTCTGGGATGGGCGTGGAAGTTTAGCAATGGGGTGGAACAGATGGTAAACCTGAGATTGTGTCCATGGCTGTTGCAAGGATGCAGTTTCTTCTAATCCCCTGCCACTTAACCACCTCGTCACCCTTTGTAACTGGGCCGCTAAATAGTATAACTCCATGTTTGGGACTGCCAGTCCTCCTTGGCTGGTGGGGGTGTATAGTTTCCACAATGCAACCCGAGGTCTGCCTTTGTTTTTGTTCCCAGATTAAGTTGCGCAACATACATTCCAGTTCACAGAGATTTTAGTTGGGACATAGATCGGTAATCTCCTTGTGTTTGCTTTGTTTGTTCCTCGCAGAAGGGCAGTCTCTTGCCTAAAGAACTCAGGAAGAGGTGTGGGGTTTCTGCACTTGGCAATTTTTAAGAAATATCAAAGACTGGTCCTCACCTAAAGCATCTCCTTCACCTTGCACAGACCCTACAGTCCCACCCACTCCTTCATAGATACCAGTGTAAACTAAAAATACTCACGCTCATCTACAAACTACACATACCATCTGCATGAACTCACCCACACTAATGATCACATTTAACTTCCACTAATTGAATTTACCACAAAGAGACTGGAATTAATAGTTTGCTTGAGCACACATGACTAATCCCCCAATATTTAACAATAACAATGGGCTAACCACTAACCTTCAATTATGGAGCAGCATGCTGCCTGGCGTAAAGCACTTTAAAGCTTTGTCAGGGATAGTAAGTGTTTTGCCAATGCAATTACCATACAATACAACTGGGGTTGGGAAAGGTAACTCCTACCACTTAGCCTATATCTATTCAAACATATAATACCTGAAAGGTCTTGGCTCTGCCATAAGTCATTTTGGAGAAATGTGCCAAATCAGATACCGAAAATTAACTATCCATAGCACCATAATGTATTCGGCACACAAGTTGCCATCTCCAGAAAACAGTGGATAAACTGAATGAGCAATTTATGAAAAATGTATACTGAAATATGCATCCTACCGCCTTCATTTCCCACAATGCCCTTTATGTGGATTCCCTATAACAGACAATGACGAAACAGTGCAACAAGTATTTTCTACATCAGCAGAGCTAATTTCTCCACCCATCCCTAAACATCTGATATAGAATCAGAATCATGAGATAAATCAGTCACCCAGAAAATGTAAACTAAAAGGGCATTTTTTAAGGCTTTGTTGTCTCAAGGAAATGCTCAGTTCGTCAAGACACTTGAGTTTTTGTGTTCTGCCACGTAGTTCTTCATCTTTGAATCTCTACAACTTGCTGGTATCTGGGCAATGAATTCACAATGCGGAATACAGTTATCCTGAATACGAAAGGCACCAGAATGATGCTAACCCTGATGAAACAGGCTCTTTTTATAATCTCTTCTAGGTGACCTCTCATCTGACTGACCTTAGCAGCCGATAGAAATAATGTTTTCAGGAGGACTTCTTGGAAAACCTAGGAAATTTGTTATACCATTATATTGCTTGATCATATGTGAGCAAACGCCTAACATGCTACAGTAACAGCTTTCTCTCTTCCTTCTATTGGTGACAGGATGGAGAAGCATAAGGTGCTTGATTCCTCTTCTATGTGCCTCACTGGCCAGCAGAAAAAGATTTGGGTGTTACGGAAGCCGCAGAGAGAAGTCTCCAGCATATAGAAAAGGGAAGCAACTCAACAAGCTACCGGCAGACATTAGACACGCCCCCTCCCTGAACACCTTCAGGAAGACCCTCAAGACCTGGCTCTTCGGCTAAACAGATCTGCTGACCCCCCCCCCCATCCCCACCCAGCGCCATGAGATCCTCAATTGTGAGTAGCGCGCTTACAATTCCCAGATTGATCGATTGACTCACTGCCTACAGTAAAGTTGCTGCATCTGCAGCCATCATGTAACAGTCTTGTTATTATTGCCAGGTATGAAAGGCAGATGTGGACTGACCCCAACACTTCTAGAGAATCTGCTAGTACCCAAGAATGTGGATGCGAAAACACTCCTTTGAAAAGAAAAAAAACGTCATCCCAGAAACGTGAACTGACATTCCCAACATAGGCCTTAAGCAGCTGGTGAAATGACAGCCATACAGATAGAGACGGCTCAGGTGTGATTCTGAATCAGAAACAAGACTCCTAGATATGAGCTATGAAGGTGGACTGTTCATGACTAAGAAAAACACACAGCTTTAAAGAGTAAAGAATGGGCGCTCACATTGCTAGAGATCCGTGCATATGAAGAACTCGTAACTACAAGGAATTAGATGAAGGAAAAAAATTAAGTGGATAAAGATAGTTTGCCTACCAATTTTACAAATCCCAAGCCTGAATTTCCTACAATATCAGGAGAATTAACAAGAGAAGGTAGTCTATACTGTTTTATTCTGTGACAGGAAAATAAGCATGACTTTCCAATGATCCTTCCACCAAGCTTTTAATCTACCTGGTGAGATATACCTTTCCAAGCATCGGAAAGCACAGAACTGTATCAATTCTGAAAAGTGTATGAGAGTCACTGTGAAGAAATAGCAGGATCTACGGGGGGACAAGGGGTGAATGAAGGTCCAGCATACACGCTCCCAATCAGACTATATGAGTCAAAAGAGTATGCAGTTGCTAACAGGAGAGGATGAGGTCAGGAAAGGCCTAAAGCATCAGATCGGGGGATGTTTCCTCCGGAGCAAGAACCCTCGCACACCCAAAAAGGTGTCATGCTTCATCATTAAGGCAGCTACTCGTTGGGCCGGCTGCAATGCCCAATGAGCCCCGCCAGGGGACTTTTTGCCAGAGTTCTTTTGTTTTGCCAATGTGAAGAGTGAGGTGCAGTGTTGGGTGTGATAGTGTGAGTACACTGGATTCATGTGAGATTAAAAATAACTAAGGGATGCCCAAAGTCAATTTAATATGTGGGTCGCCTTGTGATCGTTAAAAACAATGAACAGCTAGAAATGGATACAATGGTTCAAACTAGCTCAATAAGTAATAATTAAAAGTACGACAGGTTTCTTTCCTATTTAATGTAAATGCTGATCATGGCAATCCATCAGGACCAAGATCCTAATCTACTTATGGTTGAGTCCGATAAAAGGTGCATAATATGTAAACCGTACCCAACAGTGATCACAATAGTATGTTACAGGGTTAAAAACAGACTTGAAAAGAAAAAGTAAAGAAAAATGGATCAACATATTTACATTCAATGGCATGCTGTGCAATTGGAACTGTGCATGCTGAGGTCATCTCCACCCTAATGGTACAGGTGTGGACTGACCAAACATCAAAATTACCCAAAAAATAGAGAGAAGTATACACATGGACAAAAGACACGTGACACAACAAAAACCCAAATGCATGGTTCAGGGGCACTAAAGAAGGCAAACGCCTATGTCCCAAACAAAGAGTCTTACCATATGGGGGAGTAGTAGTATACCTCCAACAATAAGTGGCAGAGGAAAATGCTCACTGGTGTTAAGTAACCCAAGGAGAGACAATCATAAGCGTTACACTGAATCGAGTAAGTACGTTGGAATGTCAAAGGGAGTCACAGAAGAAAATACATAACAAGAAATCAATAGGTCTTTAAAGAGACAACCAAGAAAAGAGCAAATAAAACACATTTGAAATGTAGGAGAGTATATTTTCTTTATGCTCCTAAAATGCCTAGATTTAGGTACAACTCATTGCTGTACAATGTCTTTCCGTATTACACTGCCCTCTACCCCAATTGCAGAATGCTAGCTAGAAGGTTGGGGGGGGGGGTAGTGAGAAGCCCAACAGCAACAAGTATTTGGGGAGTTGCGAAAACGGACACCAACAGTGGTGGAAGCATGAAAAGAATCTACAGGTAGACGCCCCCAAACTGCAAGTAACTGCGGTCACAAATGTATCACTCAGAGGCAGAGGAATTCATCATGTATCTCTTCCAATTTAAGAACTGTGGAGAAGAAAAGCATCAGCTCATAAATGTCCTGGAGCTGAGAGCAGTGCATTTTGCACTTCAAGCCTTCCCAAGCACTTACAGACAACACCACAACTATCAAAATAGATCACTTTTTCTCCTCGTCTCTTTAGTACAAATTGTTTGAAAAGGTAGGATTTATAAAAACATTAAAATAATTTCATATAGTCATAAATAGTTTCCACACCCAGGAAATAATCTGTCAAAGGAGAAGATAAGAAAATGTGCCATGAATCCGAACTGGAAAACATTCATACAGGAAAAATCTGTGTCCTGAAAAAATACCACAACTAGCTCGGTTTGTCACAATGCAGAACAGGAAATGTGTAAGCACTAATGGTAGGGTCTGTACACTCGGGAAAGTCCTTGACTCCTTAGAGAGATGTGTAAATGTTTAATCCGTCCCAGCTAATTTGCAGACTAGTTGCCAAAACAATCGTAGCAGGTGTACGATGCTCTTGATTGTATCATTTTGAGTGAGGCATATATAGGTAAGGGAACTGAAGCCTTGTTTGTTTAAAATACATGCAGACTCCATACGCACCAACGTCTTCTGACCCGAAAGAAAAACATACCACACAACAACCAAGTGGGTTTGAAGCAGATTCTGGACATCCTGACATGCAAGAGGATTATTTATTTAATAATGAAAAGAAAATGCTTCAAAATGCAAAAGCATGTTTAACCAGGTCAATCCTACAAAACAAAAGTGGAAAGAGTATGCATGTGTTTGGGCACAGAAATGACTTAATCAGGGTGCATTCAACTTCATAAGGTGTTCGCCCTACCTAGTGAATTGGGCCGATTCAAGTTTCATGTACTTTTCTTTAGTGTGCAATTGGCAGCCATTTGTAGCTATGGGAGCCATCCAGAACAATCTTATTTTTCTTGCAAAGAACTGTCAAAAGGATTCATAAGATGGTCCCATAGGGGTTCTAACCCCAGCAAGGGCGTTAAATACTGTCCACTTCAGGCACCTGGGACACCTTTTCGCACGAATGAAGGTAGGAAGTAAATTTTGTAATTTGGAAAATTGCAGTATACAGGAAGTTTAGTGATCAAAGGTTGGTGCATTACTCCACGATGCAGTGCCAAGAATCTACAGTCACCCTCTGCCGTAGAGGTTGAAGAAGTGCCCTCATACCATGACAGGAGAGGCAAATCCAGTAACCAGAAAGCCATGCTGGAGAGGAGCCTAATGGATGTTTCTTCTCATGACTGAATCAGAAGATGAATCTCCATGGCCTTAAATGAGATCCGAACAATGAACTAAGACTACACTTTGGGTTTAAAATATTGACACACGGCTTGGTGCATCACCCACAGCCTAGGAAACGTATAGTTTCATGGCATAATAAGGAACCCTCTCCCGGGGTTTGACCTTGAACGAGCTTCAGCAACCATCAGAGAACAAGGTGCCATAAGGAGGACAGCAAACCACACTGAAAGAAGCTCAGACAGCACCACCTAATGTAGAAACCGTTTAGTGCTGAAAGATGTTTGATGCTGGAAATCCCATTAAGTTGAGGTTTTGAAGCTCAATTCTGAGAGGGTTCTAAGATCCATTTGGTACTGGAACTGGCACCGAGCACACCCTTGACCCCCAGCACATTAGCTACTTCCGAGTAAAAGGGTGAACATGCAGACAGGCAGCACATCACCTTTATCAACCCTAAACTGTGATCATGTACTTGTGCAGTCTCCATCGTCGCCTCATTCCACACAAAAAGAACCTCAAATTTGAGAAAGCCATTTCGGAGGAGTGCCTTATTCCCAAAGAAACGAAAGCGGACCTATTCCTGCCTCCACCGCAAGTGCATTTGACATCGGACAACTCCCATACAGATTCTGACCAAAAACATATTCCTGATTGACAGCCATCTTATCAGGAGACCGGGCCCATTAACAATCAGGTGGATGCTTGACATGGCCACAGGTGGATCTTCAGAATGAAATGTCTCTAGAATCTTGCCTCTCAAGGCTTTACAAGATCATAGCACTGCATATCATGGTCATCATCGAGAACAGGGGGGCATGCAGGAAAGGAGGAAGAGGTCCATTTTCTAAGAGAAACTGTCCAAAGGTCACTGAGGTCTACTTTGTTCCTTTCCATTTAAATACCGTGCTTAATGCTCCACTAAACACTTCAAGAACACTTTCACTGCAAGGGTAGTCACTCCCAGGTTGGCAAAAAAATATAAATTGGCTCTACAAAACATTCGATTCATTCATTGCCACTTCCACGCAGGCACCCTGGTAGTTCACACTGTATGCAAGATAGCTCTCACACCAAGCTCAGGAGATGACGCCTGAATGAATGGAGTACAATAACTAATGCAACAGTCAAAAGGGTCACTTTGGGAGCTGTCATACTATGGCATAATATTAACTCTGTGGTGTTACTAGCCTGGTACAAAAGACATCAGTAGGACAAAATGAAGGAGAACACTTCACAGACATCTACTGCAGATAGCAACAGAGATTATACGAGAATGAAAAGTCCTCTTGGATATCGATATCTGCTGCGCATTAGATTCAGTAGATATTGTCTCCAAGCAAATTGATACCAGCATCCTACTCCGGCACTATGCTTGGCTTAGGGTCTCTGGTTTTCGGGCAGAGGTGCAACAGCACCTTATTGGTTTGCCCTCCAACGGTGAACATCTAGAGAATCCAGGTAGATAAGATGCTGGAGAAGATAAAGAAATACACCAAACTGGTGAAAGCTATGGGTGTGCTGCAACACTAGTAGACAAAAACTTCGTTTTGGGGCCACAAACCCATACGGACTTCAAGATGGCCTCTCTTGCCCCTCCATCCTTATATCAGTCCCACCAGCAGTCCTTTCAGGAAGGTCAGCAGTTCATGAAGAGGCAATGTCAAAGAGTAGGTTTCTGTAGAAACGGGCGCATTACAGGTTGAGGTGCCCAAGGTAGAAGCTCCTTTGCCGCCAATCGACGACTAACCAGTCATCCCATAATAACTCCCAACAACAGTCAAGGGGTTACTGAGGGTCAAATTGCCACAGTGGAAGAGTATAACCTCACACCTGTGGGTCCTTTCCTTCATCTCAGAGGTCTATTACCTAGTGTTTTACAATAGCTCATTCAATACAAGACCATGCCCATATAGCATGACTGCAGAACATCACAGGCTTCTGTTGGACAAAGTAAAAGAGCTAATTCAAAAGGGTGCCATTATGATCATACATACAGTGGGGAAATGTGGGGGGTTGGATTGGAAGGGGCATGCGCTGCTTTCTCAGTATAAAGGACGATAAAACTCTGCAGTCCCTCCTTGGTCTCAGAAAACAACTACTACAATATATCCACTCACTTAATGGCCATTCTCAAGGACATCATACCTCTTCGTCAACAAGGGGACTACAAGGCAGCATGCTATCACAATGAGGCCTGTTTCCACATCCCAATCCATCCATCTCACTGCCAGTACCTACAGTCTGAGGTAAGTGAAGTTCAATAACAATTCAAGGTCCTACCCTTCTTGGTCATGACAGCCCCAAGGGTGTTCACCAACTGTCTGGTGGTTGTAGCAGCACATCTTACAGCAGTCACATACATGTCTTTCCATACATGGACAAGTGGCTGATGAAGGGGAGCAGGGCAGTCAAGAACAATGCCCACACTCGATTGCAGCAGATGGTTTTCCTAAGTGAGGGTTCATGGCAATTAAATATATATATCTTCTCTGTGCACAACAAACACAAGCATTCCTTGGAGCCCCACTCAATGCAGTGAAATTCAAACCTAACATGGTCTAGAGAGAGTGATGATGTTGCAAAGGCTGCTATGCCTCTAATACACGTTGCATCCTAAGACCTGTGACACTCATTGCTCAAACCTGGCAAGGCAAGCAGTACTTAACCTATCCATTCACCCTCACGAGAAGCTGTATGTGCATTCACAGCCTTGCTAATGCAACAGATAGGCCAGTTGCTACATCAGATACCAAATCACTCCGGTCTTGCAATTAGGCACTTGAAATACTAAAAATGTGTTATTTGCCGCTCCCAGAGGTGTGCATGCAAATCTTAAGGGAGGTTAGGAAACCTGCCACACAAGCATGTTATGCTACCAAATGGAATCGTTTTGTACACAACTGTATTGTACCACAACAGTACAAAACACTGTTACACCAACAAACGTCAGGGCAGGACTACTCTTCTATCCACCCGCACCAGCAGCACTTCCAGCTTAATTCCCAAATAAATGTTTCCAAACTATTTTCAAGATCCCTGCCAAAAAGGATCTTATGGAAGGCCAAAAGAGGACCATTCCTTCATTACCCCCTATTACTTTATGGAACATTAACCCTGTCCATACCGAACATATGAGCCACCTGTTTGAGACCTTTGATTTGTGTCCACCATTTCAGTCATGTAAGGTGGCATTTCTTGTAGTCACCACTGGCCTTTGAAGTCAGTGGAAGAATATTTTATTCAAGTACATAACAATCAGGCTGTGCAAATGACCCATCCTAGTTTGTTCCGAGAAGACATCTTTTTTCATGTTAAATAAGTCTATTCATTTGCCTTCATCTTTTCAGCGGCTTACACATTTTTAATGTTAGGATAACTCTAATGAGCTAGGTTCACTGTACCAGATCCAAAGACAAAACACCCATCAGGTGCAATGATGTAGTCCCACCTTAGCAACCCAATCTCAAAGGCTGGTTAAGCCGGGTGAATAATAAAATGCACTCATGTCTTTTACAATAAGGCGAAACACATATTGCCATTTGTGCCTCGGGCAAAAACTACTTGTAAAAAATATATATATTTTTAAAAAGAGCTAAAATGGTCTCCCTAGGCAAATTCCTTTACCAGACACTTGCAAAGTGGATACTTTGTCTACTACCCAAACGTCCACTAGAAATTATGTGGCTATTCTGGTGCATCAACAAAGTCATGTTGGACAAACTCTTCTTCAAACACATTCGGTTCCTGCTTCCAAGCCACTGCTTTAGGGAGTGGGTGCTGCGTTTCAGTAACAATCAGGCTGTAGCTTGTAATTCTTTAGATTTATATGCGCCTTACCCACATACGCGGATACAAATTCATTTAACAGTTCAAAGTTTCCTCTATTATTCCAGTTCAAAGACACTACAGCGCTTCACATCACCACTTTTACAATTACCCGTCGGAGGAGGAAAAAACGTTCAAGGTGGAGTTTATGTCCTGGCGAATTGTGGGTTTTAGAAAGTTGGTATCACCATTCACCTCAAAACTCAAAGAACTTCTTCAAAGAGAAATAAGTTGTAACGTTACAAGCCCACCACTAAATGGCATGAGTGTGCAATGCATGTGAATCTATGGTACAATTCGCTGCAAACCAATAGTTACATATCAGTAACTGTTTTATGACTGTGAAAACAATGAGCAAACATTAGTATGTTGCATGCGTTTTCAGGTATAGAGCTTTACATCAGGTATAAGACAGACACGTTGTCTTGAAGGAAAACGCAAATTTGATCCAATTTGCCTAGCTGAGTTCCAGATGATCCCTATGGTGAACTTACCTACTTTGGTCAACAGCCCTCCTCTCCATCAGAAATGTCTAAACGCACATGGGCCTTAAGAAAGCTCTTTACATTTATATTGACCAAACTAAACATTTTCTTTTGAAAAGCTGTTTGTTGCCTTCAGTCAGACTTTCAACAAATACTGTATTTACAAAGACAGCATACACAGATTAATTTCGTACTATATTTCCTTCTGGGATAAGAAAATCAACAAAAGAATACATGTAAAAGTGGCCGCACATTCTGAGAGAAATTTGGCAATTAACCCAATCCTTTATGTAGCTTTTCTAAAATGCCAATTAAGCTTCTCATATTTTAGATGACATCTACTTTAGCAAATTCACAAGCACCTGAATGCAAGGGAGAGAATGCACACATTCCCACCATTCTCTAAAATAAACTTCTACTGCGAAAATGCATCAGGGACTTCTACCAAAGTAGCTGAATATGATCTCTCTTGAAAGGAAACAGTCCAACCCAATCAGATGTTACGTAAAAAGTTTTTTGGTGGTGGCAATACAAAGCACTAGTTGCCTCAATTTATGAAGGCCAATTATGTATCTCAATTTGAACTAAGTACACTTAATTGTTTTATTAAATCCACACTTCAGAGATAGCTAGCACATAGCACACTACATTGTCAAAGCAGTAAAAATAAATATGTATTTCCTTTGCAAAATAAGTTACAAAAATGCATAAACAAAAAAATAAAACAAATTGATAACAAGGGCAAAGTATCTGATGGAATTAGTTTACACTAATATATCTCTTCCTCCACTAACTTTTAGTTGTATTGCTGCTGTGAATAAGAAAAATATATACACAAGCAAGAGTGTGCCTTACAAATAAATCAAATGGTCCATTTCTTATTAGAAAAATATACAGATATAAATATGATCAGTTTCTACATTTACTATTCACTCTCACTTTGTGAAATTAGAATGGCTTCACTTTGACCTTCTGCTTCCATTGCCAGAAGAGCTTCCACTGTTTCTAAAGAGACACCACTAGGTGTGCTAATATGCATTGTTGTTCCATCCCCATTGGTAACTATAAAAATGCCTTCTGGTTGCGGCAATACAGAAGTGCCAGGGGAAGACATAACAAGTCCATCTGTAGTTTGAATAAATAGCTGCTCGTATCCCTGAGTAAACAGTTCATGGCCCTCATTGGCAATGTCAAAAGATACCGACTCCACTTCAGTAACCACATTCTCCATCTCACTATGCCCATTTGACTCTTCATTGATAGTGCACTGCAACTCATTTAAATGTTTCAATTTAGAGGTCACTGGGGGTTGTAGAATACAATGGGAAGACTCCGATTGTGTCTTATACAAAAATTGATGGTCTGTTGGTAGGTTTCCTAAAAAGGTATCCTCAAGATGCTGCATATGATCAATGGTGCCATTAAGTTCCGAATGCTCATGCACTTTAAGCGTGTCTGGGTTAAATGCATCCTGCTGAAGTCCTTGATCAATATGTTGGCTTAACTGCCCATTCGGTGGACGAAGCACCAAACTGTCTACAATATTCACTGACGGCATGGAAATGGAAGTTTCAGAATTCAGTGCTTTACATTTAGAGTTCTGATTTTCAAATTGGCGTTCAGCAAGTTCTTCTGATTTACATTTATGGCCCAGTAGAGTATTCCTTAGTCCTGGTTCTGCTTTTGAGTTGGCTACATGACCTTTGCTTCTAATCGCAAACAAAGCAGACTGTGAATAATCCAATCTCTCATATGCAGGACGTAGGAGTAAATCAGAATGTGAGGAATCGATTATGGCTTTTTGGTTGGAAACCTCTTCACATGTATGTCCATCAGAATTTGTGTTGCTAGCACTGTCTGGTTTAGGACAGATGCCCTCTATGCTGTTCGTATCAGATACTGTCACCATTTCATTCTGCTGCCAAACGGAACCTAGAATAAAACAAAAGAAATATTTACTCACTGAAACCGTATCTAAATGCCAACTGAAAACGAAAATCATTCTCCTTCAGTTAAAACTACAAGGTCTTGCGCCAAAGCCTTGAAGTATTTTGACCAGTATTTAGTTTGGAGGAAGGGTAGGGGTGGTGGGGGGGTTCAAGGTCATTTGGTGCACACAGCTGGAAAGGTAAAATAACAAGGATAATGCATGCTAGAGTGAGAGATTTTAGTGTAGAATTGAAGATAAGGAATCATAAATCCAGGTTAAAGGGTTTTTGTGAAAGTGAGTACTTGAAGAAAGTGATTTAATTAGATGATGGAAAGAGGAGAGTATTTAGTGTGAGTCCTGTCATTAGGCTATGCTATAAACAAATTTAGAAAATACACTAATAACTACATCAAGAACGTGGTTGCATTTCATATTTACTGGGTCTGTATTTAAATTGCAAACATTAAATCGAAAAGGAAACTTTGAATCTTCAATGCTTTTACAGGGAAGAAAAGAAGGTAGGTAGACATTTTCTGTGAAACCACTGAACAGATGTTGTTTCTATGAATATGCAGCTGGGCATCCCAATAAGCAGCTGAAACTTGCACCAGCTCCAAATTATTAATTAATACAGAATTAAAGTTGTCAGGTAAGGCAATGGTACAGGCTGCAAAAGCTATATTAAGCAATCAAACCATCACACATGGTACCTAAAGAGCATTCTGAAATAAGTCAGTGGAAGGGAAGAGAAAACCAGCTTCAAAGTTTGCAAAACCCCTAACTGATTCGGTCATCTATCGTCCTCCTTTCTGGAGGTCAAATTATTTTAAGTTCTTTCAGTGGTCTTAACAAGTAAGTTGTCAAGGTAGCACTGATAGGTTGATTTCCAGTAACTCGGAACATGTTTTGCAGGGAAATGTAGACTAAGACAAGTGTGTGCAACACTTGGTGGGAGGGAGAGGGGAGCGGGGTCAGAGGGAAGGACACAATTGTAAAGCGCTCTGATATCCTTCGGGATCAAGTTTGCGCTATATAAAACTTTATAAATAAAAAATAAATGGTTAATTCATAAAATTATTACAAATGTACTAAATTAGAAATGCAGGGATCCGGTCTGGGCCTTTTTGCTGTGAAGACGAGGGATCCATGGCTCACCTGGCAGAGGAGATCGCCCGGGAGGGCTGAAACATCTGTGACCCGTTAGGTGCTGGGGCCTACTGCACGGACATCCCTGGCCATCCACCATACATACTACACCACAGCGAGGATCACAGAGAAGGCTAACAAAACAACCCAAGACCGCTCAAACTACCACACTGTTGAAAACTAGTGAAAGAGCTTGGGGGAGGCGCGCCGCGGTGACAACCAGCACGCCTGTTGTGCGCAGATACGGTCCCCAAGACACTTAGAGCACAGAGGCGCCCCATCGGAGGAACAGGGATGTTCGTGCTGCAACACCATCGCCTGGTCCGATGTTCGCAAGCAGGCCCTAAACTCTGAGATTCCTCCCTACGACTTCTGGTAAACTGCATCCTTCTGGAGCACCATTGGGCTGCTTGTGCTGCAGCGTATGCCACTCCCTGGAGCACATGCAAACAGGCCCATTTCAGGGATATAGCCCCTACCACTTCACATCTCCGTGGGCATGATGGAAGATATTTAGCCAACGCTGGGCTTGTCCTTGTGTAGGTGGCTCAGTCTTTTTCCGATACACTTTAACAGGTTGAGCAGACGACGTTCCATGTGTGTGCTAGGGCCCTCCAGATGCTTAACAGAGATCAACTCAGCATGGAGCGTCTACACTCGGGAGCCCTGCAGGGATCACCTCAACAGTCATCAGCTATGGTGCGACAATTGAAGGATCAGGCTCAGGCTCTCAATGACTTTGCCACACTTTCAGGTTTGTTGGTTAACTGGGCCTAGTCCGGTCTGTTCCCGTTTACCCCTTCACATCTGGACCCTACCTTTTGGGCATTTCTGTGGTTTGGCAGCCCAATACTTTTTAGGGCTCGTCCTATTCCTATAATGAATAGGACGAGTCTATTGGGGTGAAACTAAGAGCTAAACTAAGCTCTCCAAAAAAAGCGGTTTTCAACGAGTGCATGAGACCTCGATGAGGTCTCGTGAACGCGCTTCAATTCTCCCGAGCCGCCTGCCTTCACATCAAAGCCATCTGTTGCTTTGCGCTCGGCCTCAGGCCGGCATTTCTCCTCCCCTAATTATTCACTGCATGGCCCGTACTTTAACTTTGACGGCCGCAGGCCGTCTCTCGTGTTTCTCCTCCCCCCTCCCAGTCCCCTCTTCTTTCTCTTTTCTGTTCTTTCTCTTTCATCATCTTTTTACCTCGGTGTTGATCCCTCTCCCGTTTTGTTTCTTCCTTGTGCTTTCTTCCTCGTCTTCCCTTATTCTTTCCTTCTTTTCCTCTTTCCTGCTCTCTCACATTCTTTTCTATGTTTCTTGCTTCTGATTTTTTTCTCCATCTCCCCATCATTCTCTCTCAAGCAAAACACACCGCCATTGTTTTTTCTATCACCTTAAATTCTATGTGGTAGTTTGACAGCCGAGGTGAATGCATCTCTTCGCCTGCAGCGTTTGAGTGAGGGGCGAGTTTATGTCAGTGAACGAATAACATATTTTACAGTCTTAGTCTTCTAAATGATTAACACAGATCATGCGGTTCTTGAAACAAAGTATTTTAATCCCTTTTTATAAACACACAAAGACGTGGAGTAACCTATGTTGAGAACAGAGTAAAACGCTTCCCAGGATAACTTCCGTATTCCAAGCCCAGCCCCAGTGACGCGTGTGGCCACCTAACACGCATTCATCCATCGCACGTGCTGCTTCCTCATGAACACTTGTGGAAGTTCAAACAAAGCTGGGCGGAACAAAGCTGAGCTGTAAATGTTGTAATCGAGTTCTGTTTTTCAGGCCACAGTGTTTGCAAATATTGCACAAGCAGTCACTTGCTGGGGGGGACACGTGTTTAAATGAGCAGTGTTCCCTCAGTGCCGTCTTTGTACATCAGTGACTTGCACTGCTCAGGGTGACCGTCTACTGATGTATGTAGGTCCGGACCCAGAAATGGTAAAGACAGCCCTGAGCACTTATTTGCCTCTTTCCCACCAATTCATTGAAATCTGCAATGAAAACACAGATTCGCATGTCTGATCTTTTTTTTTTTTGCAACTTGCAAGCGGTTTCCTGAAACACACTTCCCCTTTTAGAAACTAACCTACTTCCTTAAATAGCATTGCAATGAGGTTTTAACATTTACAGAAGATCAGTGATTTTGTTGTTTCCTCTTTTATTTCTTCTCTTTTATTTACTCCTGTGCTTGAGAGTTAGACGCAGTGCTTCGCTCTTTTTTCGCCCCTTTATGTTGGAGTACTAAAGTACATTTCTCCCTTCATGGACGTCAATTGATCAAAATGCCTGGGGTAGTGGAAGTGAAATCCCATGCCCTTTGACCTTCACTTTCACTCACGCCCACGTTTACACATACACACTCTTACTCATAAACGTACTCTCACTTGCAAGCACACACACACACCATACAGTTAATCATTTTTTACTTACCGTAGCTGATAGAAAAGGTCATATTCCAGCTAAATATACTATAATTGTATTACACTTCTAGTGAACAATGTCATAAAGTCCACTAATAATGTAATAATAAAATGACAGAAAACAATGAGAGGGAACCACAACCAATCTGCAGCTCTCTCACAGGCACTGATTTTGCCACTGCTGTAGCCAGCAAAACAAGCATTGGCATAGCCAATAGGTCTCACCTTTGGTACCTTAGAAGTGTATAGCCATGCAACACGATGTGTTGCACCAAGAATACTGTGCTGGGTAACTAAACATTTATAGGGTCCCAAAGGCGAGCCCTATTGGCTATGCCAATGCTTGTTTATTTAGGAATCAGAATATATCATCAATCAACAGACCTGCTGGAGGGCAACATGGTGAGAGATTACTGCTCTATGATCCCAGATGTTGTTCTGGCGCACACTCCCACTATCTGTTATGGGCGACACTGCCCTACTCAAAATGGTGGTTTTACCCCACCTATTCTATTTCTTCACTAACCTGCCACAATACGTCCCGCACCCCTCTTTCGCTCACTTGGGGGAACAATGAGGGAATTTATTTGGAACAAGTCCTGCAGCAGGGTAGCACTCTCTAAGCTGTACCTGCCCACTGTTCGAGGGGGGTCTTGCTGTACCAAACATGGAGCAGTACTGCCTCTCAACTCCAGTGGGTGGCCTGTTGGGTAGCAGGGTTGCAGCTTCAGGACGCTGCCACGCTCTTGCCAGTCTGGTTGCTATTGGCGATACTCCTCCTTTTTCACCTCAGTACACATGGAGGTTGCCTATAAATGCTTTTGTCGTAGCCTGCAAATCACAAACACCACTACCCCGTACACGCCTGCGCTACCGCTGTTTGGAACACCTAGAAGTGGGAATATTACGTTGTCCCCTGAACTTTCTGCCTGGCTCAAGGTAGACCTACACACTTTAGAAGACCTTTATTGATATCGCTCGCTGACACCTTATAACACACTAGAGGAGGAGGATGAGATACCGCCAGGCCAATTCCTCTTACACCTCACTGATCACCGCGCTAGGAGCTAAATGGGGAGGATATGTCAAGAGAACCTCCAATACACCTCACTATTCAATACCTGCATGTCTTGTGCGGGGAGACACCTCACAAATTGGTTTGCAGACTCATTGCACCATCACACTGCGACCCCACTCACATCTCTTCCGAGGCAATGGGACACCGACTTAACTTGTCTGTGCACGGACAAGGAATGAGCTGCTTTATTGGAAAGTCCAGTTCACGTCCCTAGTAATGCCCATTTTCACCTTATCCAATATTACATTACCCAGAGAGCCTACTTAACCCCTTACAAGATAAATAGATACTTTAACTGAGCAGATGTCCACTGTCCCAGATGCAACCTTCTGAACAAGGACTTTATCCACTTGCTATGGGCTTGCCCAATTCTCACAACCTACTGGCAACATAAAACAACTCAATTATCCACATGTATGGTACGCATGGTATCCCATATGAGGGAGACAAGCATCCTGGGCCTGTTCCGCAGAAGTAAGGGACAGAGTCAACTCTCGCTTTCTTGATCAAGGGCTACTGATGGCCAAACGTTTAATTACCAGGCACTGGAGGTCACCCGAGCCACTTCCTCTGATATCTTGGAGACAGTCACTCCTGGTTTGGGCTCGGGTAGAGAGTTGTACGTTGCATGGTGAGGACACCCTGGGACTCCGCAAGCTCCATATTGCTGTGAATTTGGACACTAAACTACATGACTTCCAAACTCACCCAAACATTGACAGCTCAATAGGAGAGACCGATACAACACCCCCACACATTGTGTTGCAAGAATGAGACTGAGTGGTGACACTAGGTTTGCTCCTCACACAATCGGGGACTTAAAGTGTTCACAGAGCAGAGACGTGTACGCTTATGCCTACTTTTGGAGACCAGGGAGGCGAGCCGGGAAAACAACTGTTAGGGGTAGGTGTTCCCCGGTTTTTGTCTTCCCCATTTCCCCCTTGCCCCTCCGTATCTTTGATACCCACTGTTACCGACTCACTGTCGACTATATGAACAAGTTACTTACCTTCGGTAATGATATATATGTAAGAGACATACATTCCTTACCTTAGAATTACCCCCAGGCGTCAGACTAGATGCGGAGAATTTTTCATCAGCAATACCCCTGCGCGTCGAAAGGTGGCATCTGCCGACTCCGCGTGTCATTGGTGTTGTGGTCACCGGAATGACATCGCAGTATCTACTTAGCCGCTACCCTCGCGCGCTGACGTCAGTTCTGTACAAGACTTTCCACGCCAGAAGCGCAGAGCCATGCAAGACAATGACCACTAGTGCACAAAACTAGGGCCCTGAAAGGACGTCCCTAACCCTAGAAATCAGTTCGCATAACGGCAAGGATGGGGGGGGGGGTGGTAAGGAATCGATAACTAATCTTTGTCTCTTACAGATATATCGTTACCGAAGGTAAGTAACTTGTTCATCTGAAAGAGACATTTATAGATTCTTTACCTTAGAATAGATACCCCAGCAATACCAACCCCGAAGGTGGGTCTGCGAACCAGTTACAGGGACTTGGGTACACCTGGGGGAAGCTATGTAGTGGTGAAGGGCAACAAATGGTGAGAGGCTCACAGTAGCCTCTTGGTACCTGCTCCCGAACTACACACCACAACACTGGGGAAAATGGGAGACTAGAGGACCAGAATGCAGGATTCAATCACAGTCATAGGTGGTGACTTTAAGCTAACACTATGAGGAGAAAGAGACAGAATCATCAGGGGTTCACACTTGGGGTGGGGAAAAGACAGTTTCAAACCTTTACCTTGGCACTTTTCACTGGGTTAAACAGATTTATGGAGTGACAAGAATCCTGAGGTTAGGAAATATAAATACATGTCTGGATCCATCTGCTTCATGTCAGTGTTGGGTTATTTCCTAGTCCCAGAAGCACAGGGACACAGATTAAGGGTCACTGGCCAGGGGAATAATGCGCATGGCTTGATATGCCTATTCCACAGACATGGATGGAATATAAACTGGACCCCTGGAAGCTCAAAGACTGACACACTAAAATTCCTTGCTCCCTGTATAGAGCAGTATTTTAGAGAAAACAGAGTCTGTATCGTCCAGAATTGAGAGCCGAGAAGCTTATAAAAAATTATTACAAGGGCAACGGATCACACACGCATAAGGGAAACAATTGACCAGGAGGTAGTGCCATTAGAGGAAAGACGTAGCAAACGTAAGTCAGAAAGCAGAGAAAGACCATCATTTACTTGCAGGCCCAATGCTATGCCTTCACCCAAAAGAAATAATATTGTACATTGCTACTAACTGAGGTTACTAGATCTGTATCTGACCATATGTTCACATGTTTGTAATGCAATGTTTAGCAAAATTGACTACGCAATTTCAATAAAAAGATATTTTTTTTTTTTTAAAGATTTTTTTTTAAATATTACAGTTTTCAATTTTCTCTTGGAAATGTTGAGGGCCAATAAGAGACTTTGTACAGAAGTTGGTACAAAGGATTATCACTTAGAATAGATGAATGTTAATTAAGCAGCTAATGTAAGGCTTTTGGTTGTGTGAACCAGGGCTGGGATTTTCTGGAGAACGTTTATTATCAGACAGACTTAGCCAAGGATGTGTACAAATGACTGGATGGTGCAGCCAGGGCACACAGTACAGAATAAAAGAGCACAAACTATAAGGGGTGGGGGGAGAAATAAGGCGAGAAAACTCATAATATGGCTGGCAAAATGAGAAAAGGGACAACGGTGGATCAGCAGAGTAGAAGCTGCAGAAGGGGTGCTGGTCAGTGGAGCTAGCCAACACTTTCGCAGTGCACATGGCTGATCTGTACCAATGCAGGGCAGGAAAACTTTGAATGGGGAAGACAGGGAGTAGTTGAATCACGGGTTTGGGGAGGAGGATCTAAGGAAGGCCACAACAGCTCGAGAGAGGTAAAACCCCTGGCCCAAATGGTTTTCCTTCAGAGTACTTTACTTTAAGTTGGAGCGGACGGCTGGTCGGACTACTACACGCCATGTTGTACGAGGCCAGAGTCAGGAAGCCTCCCAAGGACCTCAGATCAGTGGCAATAATCCCAGATATACAGGACTCATTGGAAACCCAAAACCACCACTAAAAGCACCGATAGCGCCTCTCACCAGGCCGGGTCACCCCCTTGCCCCTCCTGCCGCCTCCTGCTCCAGCCTGCCTTGCCGCATTTTTTTCCCGCCGCCGCAGTCGCCCCCCTGGTCCCACGAGCGGCCCAGCCACTGCAGAGCCGGCCGCTCGCCAGTTCCCGCCGCTGCTAGCCCAGGCCCCGCCCACCACCGGCCCATTGGCCGAGCCGCTCCCGCCGCCCAGCTGACCCGCCCTCACGTCCCCCTTCTTATGACGCCCCCAGAGCGACCGCGCAGCGGACGCGTGCAGCGGGAGCACCGATTGAGCGCCAAAGGTAAGCCCGTCTACGCCCGTCCGCGCCTGGACCCCTGGCCCCCGCAGACACCAGCCCACCCGCCGGACGTACGACGCCGCCACCCTCAACGCACTCAACTCCGGCCGATTCCCGGGATGCTACCGAGCCACCCCGAGACGCACCCACGGACCCTTCTGCTGCAACGCCTGCAAGTTCACCTGCAACCGGACCCGCGCCACACCAGCACCCACCAAGCCGACCTCCAGCAGCACCCACCTGAGGTGCATCCTGCTCAACACCCGCTCCGTCCACAGACACGCCGTCGAGCTCTGGAACCTGCTCGACACCACAGCCCCAGACATCGCCTTCCTCACTGAAACCTGGATGAACGCCTCCTCAGCGCCCGACATCGCCATCGCCATCCCGGACGGCTACAAGATCATCCGGACGGACCGCGTCAACCAGACAGGAGGAGGCATCGCCATAATCCACAGGAACACCATCCGCATCACGACCAACACCGACGACACCCTCGCACCCGCCGAACACCTGCACTTCCAGATCCACGTCAACCCCAAGACCACCCTCAGAGGCACCCTCATCTACAGACCCCCCGGGACCACGCACCCAATTCAGCGAAGACATCGCCGACTTCATCAGCCCACACGCCCTCCCCTCCGCCGACTACATCCTCCTCGGGGACCTCAACTTCCACCTGGAGAACAACAACGACCGCAACACCACCACCCTGCTGGACACCCTCGCCAACCTCGGACTCAAGCAACTGGTGACCACCCCCACCCACTACGCCGGACACACTCTCGACCCGGTCTTCTCTTCCAGCAAGGACATCACCTTCAGTCACGCCACGGGACTCCACTGGACGGACCACAGCTGCGTCCACTTCAGCTTCAGGAGGAACACGCTCCACCATCACCAGCAACAGGTTCCCCGCAGAAGCTGGAACAAGATCTATGCAGACCAGCTCGCTACTTCCCTGAGCAAGAACCCTCTCACCAGCACAACGAACCCCAGCCAAGCGGCCACCAACCTCACGAAGTGGATCAGCGACTGCGCAGACGACCTCGCCCCTCTGAAGACCCCGCCGAGCAGACCCGGCAGCAAGAAAGGTCCATGGTTTAACGACGAACTCAAGAGCTCCAAGAAGAACTGCAGAGCACTCGAGAAAACCTGGCGCAGAGGCCCAACACCGGACAACATGGCTGCCCTCAAGATCGCCACCCGAAAACACCACCAACTGATCCACACCACCAAGAAAACTGCATTCAAGGAACGACTGGACAACAACGCACACAACAGCAAGGAACTCTTCAACATCGTGAAAGAGCTCTCCAACCCCAACGCCGGAAACAACGACATCACCCCGTCGCAAGACCTCTGCAACTCCCTCGCCTCCTACTTCCACAACAAGTTCACGGACATACACAACAGCTTCAGCACTCAACCGACGCACGCCACGACCGAACCACCGCCCCCCACCACCACCCTCCGCGCATGGACCCCGATCAGCACCGAAGACACCATCCGCACGATGAACTCCATCCACTCCGGATCTCCGACCGACCCCTGCCCTCATCACGTCTTCAACAAGGCCGACGCTGTCATCGCACCCCACCTACGGGACATCGTCAACACCTCCTTCGACACCGCTACCTTCCCGGAGAGCTGGAAGCATGCCGAACTCAGCGCTCTACTTAAGAAACCATCAGCCGACCCCACCGACCTCAAGAACTACCGCCCCATCTCGCTGCTCCCGTTTCCGGCAAAAGTCATCGAGAAGACCGTCAACAAGCAGCTGGCCGCCTTCCTCGAGACGAACGGTTCCCTCGACCTCTCGCAGTCTGGCTTCCGGGCCAACCACAGCACCGAGACCGCCCTGATCGCAGCTACCGATGACATCCGAGCCCTGCTCGACAACGGAGAAACAGCGGCCCTCATCCTCCTGGACCTCTCCGCGGCCTTCGACACTGTCTGCCACCGTACCCTAGTACAGCGCCTCAGCAACGTCGGAATCCAGGAGAAGGCACTGGAGTGGATCATCTCCTTCCTCGCCGGAAGGACACAGAGAGTCCGCCTCCCCCCGTTCAGATCGGAGGCCACCAAAGTCATCTGCGGCGTTCCTCAAGGCTCCTCGCTCAGCCCAACACTCTTCAACATCTACATGAGCCCCCTCGCAGCCATCGCATGCCAGCACAACCTCAACATCATCTCCTACGCCGACGACACCCAGCTGATCGTCTCCCTCACCAACGACGCCGCCACCGCCAGAACCAACCTGCACGAAGGGATGACAGACGTAGCCAAATGGATGTCGAACAGCCGCCTGAAACTGAACTCGGACAAGACGGAAGTCCTCATCCTGGGATCCTCACCCTCTGCCTGGGACGACTCCTGGTGGCCCCCCGCCCTGGGCAGCGCACCCAAACCAACAGACCACGCACGCAACCTGGGCTTCATCCTGGACTCCTCCCTCTCCATGACCAGACAAGTCAACGCCGTCTCCTCGTCGTGCTTCAACATCCTGCGCATGCTACGTAAGATCTTCCGGTGGATCCCCACCGAGACCAGGAAGACGGTCACCCAGGCCCTCTTCACCAGCCGACTGGACTACGGCAACTCCCTCTACGCCGGAACCACCGCCAAACTCCAGAAGAGACTCCAGCGGATCCAGAACACCTCAGCACGACTCATCCTGGACATCCCCCGCCGCAGCCACATATCTGGACACCTGAGAGATCTGCACTGGCTCCCGGTCAACAAAAGAATCACCTTCCGGCTCCTCACCCACGCACACAAAGCCCTACACAACCAAGGCCCAGGATACCTAAACAGCCGCCTCAACTTCTACGCTCCCAAACGCCAGCTTCGATCGACCAGCAACGCCCTCGCCGCCGTCCCCCGCATCCGAAGAGCCACCACAGGAGGAAGGTCCTTCTCCTACCTGGCCGCCAAGACTTGGAACTCCCTCCCGGCCCACCTCCGCCTGACCCAAGACCACCTCGCCTTCAGGAAGCAGCTCAAGACCTGGCTGTTCGAGCGGTAGCGGACCCCCTCCCCCCAGCGCCTTGAGACCCTCCGGGTGAGTAGTGCGCTATATAAATGCTCTGATTGATTGATTGATTGAGAGGGATTTATGGATCCTAGAGGATGGGGGATCGGATGAAGCATATTGCCACTCTCACAAGGTGGCAATTAGGACCAGGTTCCATCTAGTGCAGCTTAAGGTACTGCACCAAGCAAATATCATCAGGAGCAGGCTGTTCCACATGGGAAAGATCGACAATGACAGGTGGCCTGACAGATGGGTGCATTAAGTCACACCATATGGGGTTGGCCATGACTGCGATCAGTGAGTGCAGGTGGGGAGCTCAAGTTCAAAGGTGCTGGGAGAAGACACTGATCTTAACCCTGCATTGGTAACTTTGGGAATTTAGGGAGAACAGATATTACCAAGATACACGCTACCGTTTTTAAACGTGGCCAAGAGAAACATTGTCAGAATGGGTAGTTCAGTGGTGCAGAGATGGTAAGACAGGACCACAAATATGGATTAGTGTATGAGGGTAAATGAGACAGTGCACACAGCATACAGATGCCCATGCAACGCTGGCAAAATCTGGGGACAGTGGAGGGACTATCACAAAATGGAATAAAGCCACAGGCAATAGTGGCAGGACTACACTCCTATGGTCACAAGAACAGAGTATCAAGGAAGCAAAATTACACTTGGGGGGAAGTGTGAGGATTGGGGGTGGCTGGTTTCTCCGTCTTTGTTCTTGCAGGCCCTATGCTCTGCCTATACCCAAATGAAATTATATTATACATCGCTTCTGGCTGAGGTTGCTGGATCTGTGTCTGATCATACATTCTCATTTTTGTTATGCAATGTTTTGAAAAATTGATTGTATAATTATAGGAACATTAGTTTTCAATTTGCTCTTTAAATTGTTGATGGCAAATAAGAGACTTTGTACTGAAGTTATTTTTAAGGTTATCACTTAGAAAGGATGAATGTTAATTAAGGCTTGAATGCAAGGTTTTTGAATGTATGGATCAGGACTGGGATTTACTGGCGAATCTTTATCATTCCCATTTTTTGGACTGTTTCACTAGGAGGAACTGTGAATGCAAGTGAGTCAATTTAAGGTATGTAGCTATAGCCTGATCAAGCTAGGCATTTTGGTAACTGGGTCCTGGAAGGAGTTAGACACTCACATTAAAGGATCAGATTAAGCTAAAATCTGATCAGACATCCTGAGGAACTTGGGTAAAGAGTGCACTGCTCCCAAGACCTCCCTTTCCCTGACGGAAATGGTGGAGAAGTCATGGAGCGCCTCTGGAAAGGATTAATAACAGCACCTGGAGTAAAAAGTTGTTTAGTACAGTTTGATCTACTGCCATGTTCCAAATGTTTTCTCTTTAGGAGGCCATAGCATGTAAAAGTGAGTCTTGGAATTATAACCCCTTTCACAAGTGCTTGAAGACCACTAAAAATGGGCAGATACTCTGGAATTATCTTCAGAACACTCTGGAATCGAAGTCAATGGCATTTGCTGAATCTTCCTTTATTCACCATAGTCATCTCCTTCGATCACAAGTAGACTCTGAAAAATATTGAAGTCTTCAGTAAACATCTGACTGAGCTAGAGTAAAAGGAAGATTAGCCATCAAATGCGTAAAATCAGTTTATTTCAGTGATTTAAATAGACATCAGTTACCCTTCCTTCTGCTCTTTAGCATCCTTGGTCAGGGTGCATTAAAATTAAAGTAAAAAGTGGACTTGCTACACTTGATAATGCTTTCTTTCTAGAATGTGGAAGTTTGTTCAGATTTTAGCATCCAGCTGCATGAAAAGAAGAACCCCCCCCAACTTCAATAAAGCACTTATTCCAGTCACCAATGATTTAAGTCTATTACCAGTTTCTACTCACCAGTCATTCTTTAAACAATAGCAACTAGTTGATTACAAGGTAGTTTGTGTTGAGACATTCCTATACTTTGATCAACCCTCAGAATATGCACAAGCTCCAATAGTGCTGAATCAGCAACATGCAAACACAAACTAGCAAATAAATATGGAAATATCTATTGGTAGAAGTCAAATGAATATTTTGTGATATAACAGTTCTATCTTTGCTAGTTCCTTGGCACAAGCTGGGCATTACTAATGGTAAAGTTGGTTGGGTCTCTGGTAAACATCTGAGCAAAAAAGGCACAAATCTAAGTACCATTAATGACCAACAAAGTGACAGCCAGAAAGAAAATGTGCTGATTGAAGAGGGGTGGGGAGTAAGGTCTACCATAAGCACAATCACTGTATGAAAATGTTACTTACAAATACAGATCTACAGGTGAAATAGCCATACACATAGTACATAGAGTTTGGTACGATATAAGTATCAATTAAATAAGAGTTCATAATGAGCTTCCCTCAAACCCATCGAATGATTGAACTGAGGTATATCCTTCCATAGTTTAGACCAACTGGCCTCCGGAATGGGGTCACCCAGCATCTGTTCCCAGAGCTCCATATGACATGGACTTGAGGTAGAGTGTCCACTAAGAGTACAGAGAAAAGAGATGTTCCTCTGTGCTGCTGCTTTTCCGAGAGAACTGTTCAATATGTGTGAGGTCCCTGGCGGCTGCCTAACAGATCCCTCGTTGAAGCACCCAATGTTTTAGTTGATTATAGCATTAACTTTCTGTGGAAGGGAGGTGAAAATCCTGTTGACAATTCTCAAAAGTCCAGATATCCCAGTTATGAAACAGTGAGACAACCTTCTGCCCTCCACGCCTAAAAGGGCCCTAAAAGCAGTGCTGGAAGGAATCCAGGGTGAAGTGAATTAGGGGAGGGAAACATCCACTGCGCTAATTTAGTTACCTCGTTCCACACTTTAAGGTAGTTTGTGAGGGTGTGCTCAGGTGTTCATTTGCGGTGGTGAGGGGGGGGGGGCTGTGCGCTTTTTGTTTCCACAATAGATCCCTGATATATTTGCCCACCACTGCTCTGTCCATGTGGAGCCAGTGTTAGTTGGATTCGAGGGCAGACCAATCAGAAATCCCCCTTAACTGAGCAGCCTTATAATATAGATTAAAATCAGGTAAGGCTAGGCTCCCGAGGATTTAGGTAGGTGCAGCAATTTGGAAAATGTTCTGCCAAATAAAGTGGATTACCAAAGAGCACAGGGCAGAAAGTGTCCCTGGTCTGTCTTCTCCCCCACCCAAGGAGGAAAACGTCGGAGCTCCCCCCACTGGCTAGCACCCTGGGTTTAGGTGCAGAGTAGTTGGCTTTAATCATATAAGAAACCGTTCACAGAAGCCAAATTTCCTCAGAATGTAAAATATGAAAGGCCGGTCGAAGGCCTTTTCCGCGTCCAACGACAATAGGACTGCCAGTATTGATTTTTTAAAGATGTTCTCAATCAGGTACACTACTCTTCGGATATCATTTTTTTATACCTTTTATAAAACTAGATTGATCCGGGTGGATCAAATCTGGAAGTGGGTCATCCAATCGAGCTGCCAGAATTTTTTTAGTATAGCTTAGCATCGAGGTTTGGAAGTGTTATTGGGCGACAAGAGCCACACTCCTTAGGATCTTTGCCCTGTTTTAGTATGAAGAACTCTAGTGCTTAGCTCATGGCAGCAGTGACTGCGCCTGTAGTGTCTTATGATTGAAAAGTGAAACCGAATGGGAGATAAGTTCTACAGTAAATGTCTTCTAGAACTGGGCCGTGAGCCCTTCAGGGCCAGGTGATTTATGATGTGTAAGTCCCGACATCACATTGCTGACATCTTCCTCTGTAATAGGACTCCTTAAAAATTCATTTTGGGCTTCTGAGACCTGAGACAGGGTTATATCATTCAAAAAGTCAAGCTGTTGTTCATCTGTCTCCCATGCTGTATATAAGAATTAGTAGAAGTTTCCGAAAATGTGTGCTTTCTCCGTGTCTCAAGTTCGGACCCCTCCCTGTTTGCACTGGATTTACCCTATATACTCTTTCTTGTTCTTCACCCTCAGTTGCCTTGCTGAGAGTTCACTTTGTTCCCCTGTTCATATGTTGTGCGTTGGAGGCAGAGCAGGGTGAGCTCCACTCGGTTATTATATAGCTCATTGAGCTTCCCCCTGAACTCAGTAACCCTCTTCTGATGACGGAGAGTTGGATCTGCTACGCAGATTGTAATCCCGCCTACAGTCGGTCTTTCCATTGCCCGTAGCTTGCTGAGGGAAGAATTTGATGCTATACATTGCCCCCGCATCAGAAAGAAAAATCACGAAAATACATCTTTAACATGTTTTACTCGTTTTTGTTTTGTTTTTTAAACAAATCTCACTTCCCAGGTGGCCTTCAACCAATATCCACTCAAGGGCAAAAAAATGAAAATGTTACTTACCCTGTTAACATCTGTTTGTAGCATGTAGTGCTGTAGAGTACATGCTGTGCATACTCCTGTCATCTAGTGATGGGCTCAGACGTTTGCAAGTTGTTTTTCTTCAAAGAAGTCTTTTGAGTCACAATGTATAGTACTTCCCACATATTACTGATAACACACATGTGCATAAGCTCCATTGTTAGATTTGTTTTCCCCCCAGAGGATGAGGGTATAGGTGGAGCTTAGAGATGCAGAAAAGAAGACTGTGCAAAAAGTAAATGTAAAAGCTTAAAAAGTGACTAATGTCCTAGGGCTTCCTGGGAGGAGCGTGGGTACATGTGAATATAGAGCACTACTGGACATGAACAGATGCTTACATGCGCAGTAACATTTTCCACATGTGGCATGCGTAGCTGTAGATACACATGCTGTACATAGACTGTAAAGCAGTCCTCCTTTAAAGCAGTGGCTAGCCCGAGGATGTCGCAGAAGACTGAAAACGTGTATGTTAACACAACCTAGTCTGGTTAAAACCTCCACACAGTATTGTTTAGTAAAAGTGTGGGGAGCAGACCAAGTAGCTGCTTTACAAATGTCAGCTGTAGGAACATTAACCAGGAAAGCCATAGAAGCTCCTTTTTTATGGGTTGAGTGAGGTCTGAGAGGAACAGGCAAAGACCTTTTGGCCTTCGTGTAACAGGTCTTTATGCATTTAACCAACCAGCGTGCTATATCTGCTATGAACAGAGTACGGTCTTTGTGTGGTTTGGAGAAGGAGACAAAGAGCTGTTGTGTCTTTCAAAAGGGCTTAGTCCTATGAATGTGATACAGAAGCGCTCTTTTGACATTAATTTATAAAGAGCTCATTCTCCTACTGCCTGATGTGGGAAGAACACAGGAAGTTCCATATTTTTATTGAGGTTGAAACTAGAGACCACTTTTTGAAGGAATTTGGGGTTTAACGGAGGATTACCCTATTATAGTGAACGTGGAAACTTTTTCTTCCAGAGTAAGAACTTCAAGCTCACTGACACGGCTATGGGAAGCGATAGTCATTAGGAAATCCAGCAAAGGAACTGTAAGGTGCATGAGTGCAATGGCTGAAATGGAGGACCCATACGTCTTATAGAACAATATTGAGGGCCACACCGGGGAAGGTGGGCCCCTTACTTGCCATAACCGGTTTTAGTCCCTCCATAAAATCTATAATAATACGAACTCTGAAAAGGGAAGCGTTCTTTATCTTTTGAAGGGAAGCAGCAACAGCTGCCAAATGACATCTGATGGAAGTGTATGTAAGGCCAGACTACTACAAGTGAGGGACAGCTAACAGACAATATTGTGGACTGCGGCTTGAAGAGTGGCAGTACATCTATAAGATAGTAATGCACTAACCTTTTCCGTTGAGCAGGGCAAGCTCTGGTGGTTAGCCTGTGCACCTCTTTAAGGACAGCCATACATTGTGAAGGTAGGTTGAGACACCCAAACGCAAGTATTTCTGGAGCCAAATCACAAGATTGAGCTGTGTGGGGTTGGGATACTTGAGTGTGCCTTGACTCTGTAAGAAAGGATCCAGCCGATTGGGCAACTTCTGGTGAGGCACTAGAGAGTTCGAGGAGAATGGTGAACCAGGGCTGCCTGGCCCAGGTTGTGGCTGCGAAGATGAGTGAGGGATTGTTTCCGAAGCCTGCGAACCACAAATGGAAGAAATGGGAGAGGCGAAAATGAGCAGACATATATCCCTGACCAGTTCCCTCATAGTGCATTGCCCTTGAACTGTGAGTATGGGAACCTGGATGTGAAGCTTGGGTATCTGGAGTTTTCTGCAGTTGAAAATAGGTCTATGTGGGGCTATCCGCAACGTTGGGAGTAGAGGCGTAGGACTTGGGGTGGAGCTCCCACTTGTGGACTTGTTCCTACATCCTGCTGAGCAGGTCTGAAATCCTTATCCACCCTGGATATATGGTCTATCAGGAGATGGACTCTGATGTATTGCCCACCAGCAAATGCCCTGGGCTAGAGATGATAAATGTAGGGAGTGTGTGCCGCCCTGTTTCTGCAAGTCAAACATGGCAGCTGTTGTAGTCTGTCAGAACTAGAATCACCCAGTGTTTGATGTGAGAGAAGAACGCTTTCATGGCTAGCTGGATGGCTGGCAACATTATGTGGTTGCTGTGGAGACCCTCTTTTTTTTTGGAGTCCGCATCCCATCCACGGTCAGGTCCAGTATTGTGAACCCGCCTAGCCCATGAAAAAGGAGTCCATTGTAATGGTCATCTGCGAAACTGGGCCCAAGAATGTCCGGCCTTGCAAAAGGCTGCCGGCATTCAACTACTGCAAAGAGTGATTAGTATGGCCCCCAGATCAACACTAGATCTTCTCAATGACCATCTGCTTGTCTGCATTGTGCTGCTAGGCATTCCTACATGGGACGCATGTGTAACCTGCCACGTGGATCTATGCCAAAGGTCTTCCTCCTGCACTAATGTCCGAGGGCCAGGGTGTGTTTTTCCTATTCCTGGTTGGTTTGTAGAGCTGTTCCGAGTGTGATCATGTGATCAGCTGGATCAAGCTGGGCAGTGGTGTCACAGAGTTCATCTGCGAAGGCCAGCACAATCGGAGCTGGACCTGGACCACATGGGTCCACCCCTCGGCCGGCGCGAAGTCTAGCTGCGGATCAGCCTGCCCCCCTGCCCCCCCTAAGTCCCCAACTCCCATCCCCTGTTTCACTCTCCACACTTCGATCCTGGCACTGGCGCCAGTTCCAGTTGAGAAGCTACACAGCTAAAGAGGGTCATGGAGGGCAGCGGCGGCAGAGGCTAGGGGCTGCAGAGGATTCTTGGGTGGCTAGCATCGGACCTCACCGAAGATAAAGAGGCGAGGCGGAGACGGCGTTGAGGCAGTGACACACTAGGACAGGGGGCGTACAGTCTGAGCAAAGCCAAGCTCACTGCAGCTCCACCCTGCTTTAGGGCTAGAGGGCCCTCCACTCTGGACTAATTCAAGCATCCGGCATTCAGCGTAACCCCCCCTTGAACCTCTTCTAAGTCTCCCAAGCCCAGATTCCAAAAGCTAGGCAGCCTGTCGAGTCACTGTGTGAGGGTGCTGTTAAGAGCTCCACCCTTGGAAGGGTTAGTGGTTCAAGGGTTGCACGGAGACGACCAGTCTGAGCACCACCAGTGCAGCTTGTGAACCCTATCATCAGCAATGTTCTGGACCTCACTTCTTGATACATTACAGGCAACTGTGGAAGCAATGACCTTCCACTTGGTAGTTAGAACTGCAGATCGACATTTTAAGCACCACGCATTTCAGGAATTTACACTAAACTGGAGGCTCTAAATAAATTAATCTTGAGAGACCCAAAAGTTACATTCACTTCGTGTCACTGCTCATCTTTCCTTGAAAAGCTGTGCACACTGCCGCAGTTCTTAAGCAACCTTGTAGAGGAGCTCTAGAAGAATACAAGCCATGCACATTTATCAAAAAGTGATGAAGAAAGAATCCAACTAAAATCAAACACAAATCCATTTCAATCTCAGAAGAAGTTGAATTATAAAACCCTTGCCCATGATACCCAGCATGCGAAAACATTAGCCTATGCAGAAATTACCTCATTTGGGACATGCGTAGCCCCTAATCGTTGCCCCAAATTTACATAATCAATATTTATACCCCCTTCACCAACAACTGGCCCACAGCTGGAGCCTCTTACAGTTAACACCATGAATGTACAGGTGGCAGCTCCAACATCACCAGCCAATTTGGCCCCTCCAGTGGTCCCCCTGCAAATGAATAAACATGAGACTTGCTACACAAATATTCATCTAAGGGGGCCCGTGCAGTCAGAAAATTATGCTTCGCCAATAACTGCCATTCCGGATCAGGCACATCAAACCCTGGGGGTAGCAAATCAGGGTGACTAGGCATCTAGTCTTGCAGATATGACTGGGAGTCATTGTGGACCACTGTCAAAGAGAGAGCGCAAAAAGCTCCATAAAGAAGGAAATGTAATCTCAAAACGGCTGTCCAGGCGACAAAGATTACTGAACAGAAATTATTTCTAATTCTCATTGAAAACTCAACCCAGAAAGGAAGTTTGGCTGTGGTTGGGGTGACCACCCATAAATCTAGCCAGGATGAAACCATCAATGCAGAAGGGGTCTAAGGTACATCAAGCTTCAGTGTGATACGAGTTAGTCCACCAAGAGTAAATACTTCCTTAGCATTAGTGCAGTCACTTTTCTTGGACAAGAGAGATAAGAGTTCAAAGGGGCATAAACCACTTGATACAAAAATAACACAAACTGAACGCAGCCATGTACATAACAAAATGGCTCCTGCCATCAAAGGGACACAGATAAAGCAAACAGTTTTTTAAAGTTCTGCTAGTTCCTCAATATCTTTCATTAGGGCCACAAGACAAACTAAATTGTGGTAACCTAAGAAAACTCTAACGTTAGGACCCTCGAAAATCTCAGCTCATCGGACATCTCATAAGTTGCATTTATAAAACCCAAAGGAATACAGGTGACAGAGCCCTCGTGGATAACTATGGTATCACTGGAACAAGTCTTAAAAGTGGTTGGAAAAAATAATCCTTATGGGGCAGCAAGATCTCACTCCATTATGAAAATCGCTGGCCATCTGTTTTTCAACCACTGGACAACCTCAAGGTAATGCAGCCAAAGAGAATGTCCTATCGATTGTATCAGCAGAAACGAAATCTTACTGTAGGCAAGCTATTGTTACAGAGAAAAACTGTCCATGACTAATATCAAAAAGACACAGCTGTCACACACTCCTTTCTCAATCCTTAGAAACCCTAATGGCACTATAAATTCCAGTAAATGGGAACGAACTCAGATCTAAACATGGTACACTCAACTCAGAAGTGTTCCATCGTGTCAGTGCATCCACGAATCCTGAATGGTTCTGACCCCTCAGTTCTAACAGAAAAAAGGGAATTATGAATGGGGAATGTACCACATCCATGTGCCACCGGAAAACTGATAGGTACAGACCGACTGTACCCCATATCACATCTACTAATGGAATATAGCAGGAGTCTGTAATAAGGCTACCAATCAGGAAATGGCTGACTTCTGTAGGAAGTTCCAATTTATACTGTTACCAGAGGCATGGGCCGAACAGTCAGTGCCCCAATGGGGTACATACAATTTCCGCAATTAGATTAAGTTCCAAAAATAAGATGAAAAGGGGTTTAGCAATGTACATCTCGTTACAATTGAAACCAAAGGTCAAGCAGATAATCTGTCCAGAGAATTGACTCCAGGCAGTCAAAATTGAGGATTGGGCTGAAGAGTCAAAACATCCATTAATTTTACTAAATCTTTATCATAATCCTGCACTAGGTGAAGTCGGCAGTTATACAGATCCTGGAACCGACCCTCAACAAACTGAAATCAGCCAATGATGCACAATTTATAATAATCTCAGGCAGTCCCACTAATAAGGCAAATCGATATCCAGGGCACTCGGATCTCTTCTTGGTTCACAGTCTCAGGGATAAGAATCCTGTACGGGAGATTTAACGGGAATAATCCTCCTGTATGGATGCATATCTTGAAAAAGTTCACTACTGAGATAGATTACATGGCTGCTTCTCTGTCTCTTTTCAAATACATTGCAGACTTTAAAATCAAAGAGCGAGAAGAAAGCTACCATAACCCACAGACAACAGTAGTAAATCTCCAGCCACATTTCCACTTCACAGCTAACATTTTAACGTCTGATTCCAACTCAGAAAAATTGAGGCAGTTGAGATGGCAAGCACAGCAGCAAGAAGAAACCCTAATAGATTGTATAAAATGCCTAAATGAATATTTGCTCACACCGTCCAACGCAATTAATGACTGGGAACAGGACTGAAAGATTCTGATTTTAAAAAAGTATGGCAGAGAGAAAGCCTTCGCCCTTCATCTAACAGCTAAACAGAAAACGTCACTGTGGAGATAAAAAAAATATTCTTACATAAAAAAAGACATTATGCAAAGAATATGGTTTGCTAAAACAATTACCTGATAAAGGTGCAACAAGACAGTAAGGAGATTGAGCCAAGAGTATAAGAGGACAGTCTGATTGAATAAGAAACAGTATTCCGATAAATTCAAGGCCAAACTGCTCCATGTATACAACACCAGAGTTTCTAGAAAATAATCCACAAATTAAATAAGGATCAGCCCGCAGTCTAGGGTGCAAACAGGTACACAACTTGCAAAATCACTATTCTATAAAGTCAGAGGAGGAAAAGGGGATGCAAGAAGACACCGGCTTTTCGACAAAGGTGATACAATCCACTGCAGTATCACCCATGCCACCAGGGTAAGGCTCACTCACCCAGACGTCCACAATAAATCAGCTTGATTTGAAGGGCATAAAAAAGAATGGATGCAAATGAGGCAGGCGTTTATCCTGGGTATAAGATCGCCACAGCCAGAACCATGAGAGGGACATCCAATGGGGAAACGGCTAGCTGAGTGAAAAACAAGCCCAATAGCAGCAATTAAAAGGAAGAGTAGAACAGATGAGGTCCCATGTCCAAACGGACTACCCTCTGCCCTGTTCAAAGCTTCCCCAGAGGTATGGGCAAAACAAGCACTTACAATGCAATGGTCTCGCCTTTGTAAAAGTTAGATCTATTGGCCTTGTAAATGACAACATTTTTTATTTTGTAACTTACAAGCCAATAGCTTAATCTCTCGCAAATGCCGGTATATCTCTTGTAAATTTGGTATAATTTGGTATAATCCCGGGTGCTGCGATTATACCAAAATGAAAGAAATAGAAAAAACATTTATTTCTTTCATTTTGGTGTAATCGCGGCACCCACGCATTTCTTTTAAAATGTTATAGGTAAAGCGTAGAGTGAGTAGTAGACAGTAGTAGATAGTAGAGTGAGTAGTATATAGTAGATGTAGTAGAGTGAGTAGTAGAGAATGAGTAGTAAAATTGAGTAGAGATTAGAGAGCAGTAGTTAGTGAGTCTAGAGAGTACTAGAGTGTGTAGAGTAGTAGAGAGTGAGTAGCAGATAGTAGAGAGAGTAATTGAGTGAGTTGTGAGTAGAGTGAGTAGTAGATAGTAGAGAGTAGTTAGAGTGTGTAGTAGAGAATACTAGAGAGTGAGTAGAGAGGAGTGGAGTGGAGTGTGAGTAGCAGAGAGTAGTAGTAGAGAGTGACTTGTAGTTAGTAAAGTGTACTAGAGAGTAGTAGAGCGTGAGTAAGAGAGTATTAGAGTGAGTAGTAATAAGTGAATAGTAGAGAGTAGTAGAGTAAGTAGTATAGTGATTTGAGAGTAGAGAGTAGTAGAGAGTGAGTAGTAGAGAATGAGTAGTAGTGAGTTAGAGTTGTAGAGAGTAGTCAAATCCACTCACATAGTTCAGAAACCCGCACCAACAATGACACAAACACACACACCTCTTCTGAGTGCACTGCTCCATGGATGGACAGACTCACAGACCCGCGTGTGTGACCCTAGCTTGAGCTCACCAGCGTGCGGGCCCACTGACTGCCCTCATGCACACACTAACGGGAGCACAGCGTCCTCACTGCACAGTCGTACACGCCAACGGGAGCACACTGTCCTCGTACACAGTTGCACACACTATTGTCATGTTTGTGTGCTTGTCAGTCGTGCACTGGTCCTAACCAGTCAATATTGTTCATATTAACTAAAAATATGTGACCTACTGGCCAATATTTCACAAAATGTATTTGCAAAGGACTACTAGCAATAATTTGCTTTATTCCACAGTAATTACCGAGTTGAACTGTCCTGTGCTGCAGCGAGACGCTGTTTCATCATGTAACTGCGAAGCCGCCACCGCGTGATGGATTCAACAGGCGCCCGTGGACAGCGGAGGTGCCAGTAAAGGCACGGTGCGGCGCTCTATTTCATCTCGTGAATCTGAGCCCCCTCTCGCCCACCCCGCCTTCCACCTCGCATCTTTTCGGAAGAGGAGATTTCAAAACCAATTTATGCTCCGATTTATAGGATTCAAAAATACTCTGCGGTCCTTGCTGTTCTGACAGAGCTGGCTGTAGAAGTCCAAAAGCGCCGTCGTTAAGTTGATGAAGAGCAGACAGCGGCTTTCTCAGAGGCAATCCACCGAGGCTTTCCTCCTGAAGAACCGGCACTCTTTCTTATCCGTAACGGTAAGCCCAATGACTCCACTCGCAACTGTAGAAATGAGACAACAGTTCCGTTCACTGCTTCCGAGGTCTAACACATACCTAGGGAAATGGGTCTCGCCATGACACAGGACATACACATTTCTCTTTTAGAGCCGGACTTCCTGCTGGGGTAAAAGGTTTATTATTATTCTTTACGGGGCCATCTTTTTCACCCCATAAAGAAGATAAGAAAGCTTTTACCACAGCAGTAAGTCAAGTAAGCCAGTCTGAAAAGGACGGGACTTAAAGAGAAAGAAGTACGTCACTGGGACCTTTTTTCCAATGGCTGGCCACCGTTTAGCATGAACGGTGCCGCCAGCCAATGGAAATGAGGGGCGGGCTTAACCCAGCCAGTGAAACTCACCCTAAGTCAACCCTAAGTCATTAAGTCTCGACAGCTCAACTGCGCTTGTGCGCAGTCTTATGCCAGACGAGACCTAAAAACCTCAATCTTCTTTTCAGTGCGGTGAGCATCCATCTGGCAGTCCCAGACTCTTGGTGTGGATCTATAGCCCACCCAAGTTTTAAAGGGGGACGATAGAGGCGACAACAAATTATCGATTAATAGACCTTCTAGACATGGATTCCAAGCACTAAGCACGTCTAGTACTGCAAGAGCGGGTTGACAACTTGGCACTTATTCCATGGAACCAAACAGGATCCTATATAGGCCAGGGTACAGCCTCAAACCATGCAGCCTTAACACTATACATTAAAAAAGCATTCACTGAAAAATTAACCAAATATGCTTCTTTAGTCGATTTTAAGGCGGCATTCAACAGGATCCCCCGAGACTTTCTTTGTGTGACACTGAAAAGTATTGGGATCAGGCTGAAAATAATTAGATCCATTCAACTTTTTTTACACCAAAACTTGGTTGTGTGTCAAGCTTGGAGACGGCACATAACTTTCCCAGAAAATGTACACTTTAGTTGGCGCAAAACATGGGTGTGTTGTTGCCTCCTATTATTTAATATTTACAATGAGACTGTCCACAGCACTGGATCTAACAAATGCACATCCTAGAAACAGAGGGGGCCGCCGTGTTACTCAAATTCTATATGCAGATGATTTGCTCTTGATGTGTGGCCCCTGCATGATTGCAACGGCTTCTAGATGTTTTATGAGCCCTTCCAAAGCAGCACAAACTTGACATCAATCACAGAAAAATAAAAGCTGTGAAATTTAGCAAACAATTAAATATACCAGGATCATGGATTATAGATGGGTTGCAGCTATCCGTCGAATCAAAATATAAATATTTTGGGATGGTATTCCATTCAAGAGACTTTTTTTTTTGCTTTACACATGGAAGCAATGAAATTGAAAGCTGCTTCTCGGACTTCAGGACTTTCTGTACTCTCAAGATCATTACAAGGACCCATTTTAGGGCCCCTACAGAAGGCCATGGCAGCAAAGCTGCTTCCATCTATCATGTATGGATGCTAAATAATGGCAGAAAAGAAGGTGGAAAGGCTGTTAGATTTGCTCATCGCAAAAGTCTATTGGATCGTCTTTAGGCTCCCAAATTATACATCACAGGCAAAACTGCACCTAGAGCTGGGTCTAATAAAACAATAATTTGCCACAAAATGTTCTTTTCTAAAAACGTGCCACAGATTTGGTGTGGCAAAGGACAAATCAATAGCTGCATGCATCTGGATTGAAATAAATAGCAGAAAACAAAGTCAATATTCAGATGCCTCATATGTAATGCTCTGCAGGCACTGACAGCCACTGATTCATGGAACTCTAGGGAACAAACTAGTGAGTTAAAAAAAAATCCTCAATAGAACTACCAGATCTCTCTCCATTCAAGAAGATATAGCGACTCTGGCAAACCAAGCCCTTGCCTGGCAAGTCATGAATACCTACAAGTTCCACAGCCCTACTTTGACTTCCCATTCCATATCCAGGTTAAGCTGATGCGCCTCCGCCTACAAATCCAACCAACTTTGGACCAATTACCCACCTGGTTGAAATCTGCTAAAACAAAATGCAGTCTTTGGAGCACAGAGAAGGAGACCCTAACGCATGTTCTTTGAATCAGCCCGGCAATGTTATCTGACCGAAGAAGATGCTGCACAGTGCTTTCAACCAGCAACTTTTCGAATATGTAGGCAAGCCTTCATAACTGCACTGAATCCGTATCATACACGCCTAAACATCCAGGGGATGAAGTAACATGAAATATTCGAAGCAAGAACAAATGCCATCACAGGGAATTGAAAAAAAAACAAATGGGATGAGGCACTGGCATACAGTCAAAACTGGTAGATATTAAAAGCAATGGCACTTTAGCAAAATTTGCACAAATAGCTGCTACGGTCAAACCCATTCGACACCTGGAAACTGATAGAGGCATGGCAGCTTTCAGTTTACCTGACCGTGGCGCTGTACATTAAGGGCTTTTGTGACTGGGCATTGATACTTCAACAAATTCTTGCTCAGTTATGCCCATGGTCAAGCACAGTCATGTCAATAAATCTAGCATAGCCTTGCCCATGTCCTATTATCGAGGCTGGAGGCCGATAGCTGTGCTGTGATCAGCATAGGACGCTGCGGCTGAGTTTCGACATTCTAATAAATTCTGCACAGCCACGTCCGTGGCCACTTGGATGCTAATGACAAGGTCTTTAATCATGCTTGGCATAGCCATGATTAATTAGCTATTAAGAATAGGTTGCGTTTTAATTTGTCTTTCATGATTTTATTTTCATTCGATTGATTGAGTAGTTATTATGAATTTGACAACAGCACTTTAGCATATTTCTAATTTTATCATTGTCTTATTGCTTGAAGGTGTGACAGTTTTAATTAACTATGCACTCTAGAAATAAACTTAAATACACTTAAACTCGAAACTCGAGGTTTTCAAACTGTAGGGCATGCCCCTTGGGGGTCCATGGCTGTGTTCCCAGAGGCACAAATGCCTTTGCAACGAAGATGGACTGTAATCGCAACTTAATTTCTTTTGTGTTTTCAGGCGGTCTTAATTTACGCCCGGGGTTTAAAGAGTATAAAAAAGTATGGAAACTATAGTGTTGAGTGCTGTGGAGGAGTGTGAGGTCAAAGACATGTCCAAGTGGCTAAAAAACAACAAGTTTTTAATTTGAGTGAACTCCATATAAAATAATGCACACACTGTAAATCAAAACTAAACGCAAATTAAACCATTAGTTAGGAACATTTTCTTTTATGTTAAGAAACCTCAATTGGTTAATGTGATAACTGCAGATGTCTGTGAGACCAGAAAGTCATGGGGGTGATCATGGACAATACACTTATATTTGGGGACCAGGTCAGTGGGGTCGTGCCAACAAGTTTTTTCATCCTGAGAATCCGGAGGAAAATAAAATTCTTCCTCGCTGAAGAAAGTTTCAGAACATTTGTCTCAGCCTTCTTTCTGTCCCGTCTGGATTATTGTAACAGCCTGTACTTGACTATTCATAAGAAACCTCTTAACATATTACAGATGGTGCAGATTGCGGCGGCCGGGCTGCTTACTGGCACACCTAGGTTCAGTCCGGTTAGAAATGGCCTATGTTACCTTCATTGGCTTCCGATAAAACAACGAGCTCAATTCAAGGCTCTCTGTACGATTTTTAAGTCCCTGATGGGGATCGGCTCAGAAGACATAAAAAGGCGCATTCAATGCTATGTCCCTGGGAGAATGCTGCACTCATTGGAAGCAAAACGGGTGATCGTTCCTAGAGCTAAAAAGGCTAGCTGGGTGGAAGGAGCTTTGTCCAAGGAGCCACTAATGCCTGGAACGACCTTCCGTTACATCTAAGGACTGCCACAGAGCTCCTTTCGTTCAGTAAAGGCCTGAAAACTTAAACTTGGTTGTTCTCTGTTTAGTCTCAGTCTTGGGCTCAGGGGTGAGAGTACCAGGTAGATTGTGCTCAGCGCCAGGACACCCTTGGGTAATAGTGCGCTTTACAAGCCTAAATAACGCAACACAATTGAATCCTTGCTGGCGCAGTGCGGAGTAGCAACTAGTGTATTTACAATGATATGGATTCGGAGTCCCAGCCTTTAACACAAAGCACTGTGAGCATGCAGGTTATTAATTAAAAATTGTACTACACACAGTATAAGTAGGGCCACTGGAATTAAGTGGAAGGGAAGGATTGACTAAATTATGCAGGAACAAAAGGCAAATTATGCAGCTTTATGCAACACTTTTTGTAGTATTATTACTTCATTATTTTGACAGTTTACACATGCTAACACTGTATGGGCAAAAGTTTCACCTCATTAGTACCGGATTAACATCCAAATACAGCAATAAGCAACAGAGAGGTGAAGAGTGAACCTTTGCGATAGGTCGTCCACGGAGCGGTAGTGTGTCGCTGCGTTTTTAGTAACGTTTGATTCATTTGACATAGAAACATTTTCTTAAAATCAGCAGATTATACAGAAGATGATGGATTATGTGGCAAAGGCGGCAAATCCTAAATAATGTGGAAGATTGCCACAACTGCACAAATTGCATAATTTCAGTTGTTCCGAGTATAAGATAGGCTGCTATTAAAAGATCGCATTTTAAAATAAAACAAGTGCTTTCAAATAATACATTTTAGTAATAGGTAATCACACTTATCTAGTGCAAAGATTTTTATAAGTCCATTAAAGAACAGTTTCCAAAACTCAACACACTTAGATCCCCTCTCAAAAAGAATACATCTTTGTCACCATGAAGCTTCAAGTGACACCATAAATTAAGCCTATACTCGTATCCAAGCAGCCTTTACATTTGGCGATTAACCAATTGCACACATTTACATTTCTTTCAGGTACCCTGGTACAAAGGTGCGGTTCTTCTTTAGCTCTATGTCCATGGCTAGCATAAAAAAAAAAAGATGGCCCTCAGCAGAGGGCGCTAAGTGGGGGCTAACATTTTAGTTTACAAACGTACAGAGCCTCCCCAGGGAGATGCCTTCAGGAAGATGGAGAGCGAAGTGGGCTCTTTTTTTGTTTTTAGGTTTTGCCCTGGCCGTAGCACTGCGCAGCAGTGCTCGCGCAGGGCGAAATCTAATGTTATCTCATTATTGGGGACTTGAAACCGCCCCTTCTTCCATTGCCATTGAAACTAGGGCCCTGAAAGGGGGTAACCCTAACCCTAGATATCGGTTCGCAGAACGGGGAGGATGGGTGGGTCGGTAAGGAATCTAATACTAACTAATGTCACTTACAGATATATCGTTACACAAGTAGTAACTTGTGCATCTGAAAGAGACACGTTAGTATTAGATTCCTTACCTTAGAATAGATACCCCAGCAATACCAACCCCGGTGGTGGGTCTGCGAACCAATATTCACACCAGAAAGTCCTGGAGGACAGAACGGCCAAAGAAGCCATCCCTCCGGACTTGGCTGTCCAGGCAGTAGTGTCTTGCAAACGTGTGCAGCGATGCCCACGTAGCTGCCTGACAGATGTCTTGTAAGGGCACTCCCCGGTCCAGGGCAGTCGTAGTCGCCGTGGCTCGGGTAGAGTGAGCCCGCAATCCAACAGGGGGCTCCTTTTTAGCCAAGGAGTAGCATGCCTGGATACATAAGATGATCCACCGGGAGATGGTCCTCTTGTGTACCGCTTTCCCCTTCTTAGCGCCCACGTAACCAACAAAGAGTTGGTCATCCACCCGGAACTGGCGTGTGCGATCCAAGTAAAATGAGAGCGCACGTTTTGGGTCCAGTCGGTGGAGCCGCACTTCCTCTTTAGAGGGATGCGGTGGCGGGAAGAAGGTTGGCAAGGTGATGGACTGCCCGATGTGGAAGGCCGTGACAACCTTGGGCAGGAAAGATGGCTTAGTACGCAACACCACTTTGTCCGGATGGACAGAAAGGAAAGGTGGAGTACAAGAAAGGTCCTGGAGCTCACTCACTCTCCTGGCAGAGGTGATGGCAACCAGGAAAGCAGTCTTCAGAGTAAGAAGGCGGAGAGGACAGTTGTGAAGTGGCTCAAAGGGAGCGCACATCAGAAACGTAAGAACCAGGTTCAAGTCCCACTGAGGCATCACAAACGGAACAGGAGGGAACATGTGTGTGATGCCCTTTAGAAATCTATTTACAATAGGGGACTTGAACAAAGAAGGTTGATCAGGCAGCCTCAGAAAGGCTGAAAGGGCAGAAAGGTAGCCCTTGATAGTGCCCAGAGCAGAGCCCTGCTGGGCAAGAGAAAGAAGGAAGAGAAGAACCTCAGAAAGAGGGGCAGCAAGAGGATCCACAGCCTTTGCTGTGCACCATGCCACAAATCTGTTCCACCTGCAGGCGTATACCGACTTTGTGGACGCCTGGCTGCCAGAATGACGTTACAGACTTCAGGAGGCAAGTCAAATGGCCTCAACTGTCGCCGCTCAATCTCCAAGCATGGAGGTGGAGACTGGACAGGTTCGGGTGGAGGACCGTCCCCTGCTGCTGCGACAGAAGGTCCTCCTGAAGAGGCAGATGAACCGGGGGATCGACTGACATACTGAGTAGCTCTGGATACCAGTACCTCCGAGCCCAGTCCGGAGCCACAAGGATGACTTGGGCCCGGTCGCGCTTGATCTTCTTCAAAACTCTGGGCAGAAGTGGTATAGGCGGAAAGGTGTACAGTAGACCGCAGCTCCACTCGCGACGAGAAGCGTCTCCGAGCGAGTGCCGCCTTGGAAATTCCAGCGCGCAGAACTGATGACATTGCGCGTTCTCTTCGGTGGAGAATAGATCTAACCAAGGCTCTCCCCATTGCTGAAAGAGGCCTTGCGCCAGGTCCGAGTTCAGACGCCATTTGTGATCCATCATGCACCGACGGCTGAGCTCGTCCGCCCTGGCGTTCAGAGAACCTGCCAGGTGTTGAGCCACCAGGGTCACGCCCTGGCGTTCCAGCCATTGCCAGAGGCGCAGAGCCTCCTGGCAAAGGGTCCACGACCCCACCCCGTCCTGTTTGTTGCAGTACCACATGGTGGTGGTGTTGTCCGTGAACACCTGCACTACACTCCCCCGGACAGAGGGGAGGAATGCTTTCAGAGCTAGACTTATCGCCCATAACTCCAACAGGTTGATGTGGAGCCGGGACTCCGCCGGAGGCCTCTGATCTCCGCCTCTCCCATGTGGCCTCCCCAGCCCTGGAGGGACGCATCCGTCACAACTACGTGCTCCGGTTGGGGAAGGGAGAGGGATCTGCCGCTGACCCAATCGCGGACCGTGAGCCACCACTGCAGCTGTCTCGCAGTGCCCTCCGAGATCAGGACGTGGTCGGATAGGTTGCCCTGATGCTGGGCCCACTGAAACTTCAGGTCCCACTGCAGAGCCCGCATCCGCCACCTGGCGTGATGCACCAGCAGGATGCAGGAGGCCATCAGCCCCAGAAGCCGCAGCGTCAACCTGACCGATATCCGGGATAACGGCTGAAAGATGGAAATCAGAGCCTGAATATCCCGGACCCGCTGTTCGGGTGGATAAACCCGAAACCGCGCCGAGTCGAGAACCGCTCCGATGAAAAGGAGCTTCTGAGAGGGGCACAGGTGTGACTTCGGCACATTGATGGAGAACCCCAGCCGGTGCAGGAGTTCTGCCGTAGTCTGGAGGTGGCTGACGACTGTCTGGGGCGAGCCCGCCTTCAACAACCAGTCGTCGAGGTAGGGGAAGACTGAAACCCCTAACCTGCGCAGATGAGCTGCGACCACAAGACATCACCTTTGTGAACACCCGTGGGGCGCTGGTAAGGCCGAAGGGGAGCACGGTATACTGAAAGTGCTCGTGGCCAACCGTGAACCGCAGGTAGCGCCGGTGGGCCGGCAGGACGGGGATGTGGAAATAAGCGTCCTGCAAGTCCAACGCTACCATCCAGTCTCCTGGGTCCAGGGCAGCTAGGACCTGAGCCAGTGTCAGCATCTTGAACTTCTCCTTCTGGAGGAAGCCGTTGACGTTCCTTAGGTCCAAGATAGGGCGTAGGCCCCCTTTGCCCTTCTTGGGTACCAGAAAGTAGTGGGAGTAGCAACCACACCCTACTTCTGGCCCAGGAACGCGCTCGATGGCCCCCTTGGCCAAGAGGGCCGTAACTTCCTCCTGCAGAAGTCGCAAATGATCCCCCGATACACGGTGGTTCTGCGGTGGCATGGCTGGAGGAGTCGCCTCGAAGGGGAGGGAGTAGCCCCTTCGGACGATCTGCAGCACCCACCTGTCCGAAGTGACGGTGCGCCAGTGGAGGTGGTGATGACGAACCCTGCCCCCCACTGGCGTCACATGGGCCTGAGAGCACGGACTAGGAGGGTTTTGAGGCGGATGCTGCGGGGGAAGGTGTGGACTGACCTCGCCGTTGTCCCCGACCGCCGGGACGGCGGTTCCCACGACCGCCACCGCGTTGGGTATTACCCTGCGGAGCGTGGCTGGCAGCACGTGTGGGTACACCCCTTCCGTGGCCACGAAAGGAATGAAAGGCAGCCGATTGCTGGCGCGGGGCCGAGAGGCCCAAAGACTTGGCCATAGCCCTGGAGTCCTTAAAGCGCTCGAGCGCATGGTCTGCCTTGTCGCCAAAGAGGCGACGGCCATCAAACGGCATGTCCATCAAGGTGTTCTGGACATCGGCCGAAAAGTTAGCGGACCTTAACCAGGCGTGACGTCTGACCGCCACCGTCGTTGCCATCGCTCTACCCAGTGAGTCGGTGGTATCCAGCCCACACCGTATAGAATATTTGGCTGCATCCCGGCCCTCCACAAGGGCTTGGCCGAGTTTGGCCCGTACCTCCAACGGGCACTCTGGCAGCACTTCCGCAACCGTATCCCACAGAGAGTGGGTGTAGCGGCCCAAGAGGCATGCGGTGTTGGAAGACTGCAGTCCCAAACTAAGGGACGAGAAGATCTTTTTGCCGTACTGCTCGTATCTCTTGGATTCCCTGTCCGGCGGTGCCGACGGGAATGCGGTCTGGGAATTGGAGGCCTGGATGACCAGGCTCTCGGGGGTAGGGTGGGTGGACAGGAAACATGGGTCACCCGGTGCTGGGCGGTGGCGTCTGGCCACGTTCCTATCTACGGGCGAACCCGTAGCGGGCTTGGACCAAGTGCCCAGAAGAACGTCGGTCAAGGCCTCATTAAAGGGCAGAAGAGGCTCGGCCGAGCTTGACTGCGGTTTAAGGACCTCAGTGAGGAGATTAGTCCTCACGGCCGCGACGGGGAGCTCAAGGCCCAAGGCCTTGGTAGCCCTCATCAACACCACACTGTAGGTTGCCCCCTCCTCCGAAGCCACGGTAGGAGGGGAGACAAAACCAGTGTCTGGAGAGGTGTCCAGGCCACTGGCCTCCCCAAGGTCTCCTGCCCAGTCCTCATGAGACTGACACTCTCGGGTCAGAGGGTCCTCAGACCCCTCCCAATCCCCTTCATCACCCATCTCCTGAAATTCAGGGTTCTCAACTAATGGGGCCTGCTCATAGAAGTGAAACTCCCCAAACGACATCTGGAGCGGTGCCCATCGGGGCCGTCCCGACATCGGAACAGGAATGAAGGGGGCATCGGGGACGGCGCCGTCCTCGAGGCGACACCTGATGGTCGACGCCGGGGAGGTCGTAAGGTCCACCGGCGACGATCCAGATCCCGAAGAAGGTCTAGCGACGTCCCGCGGCGCCGGGCCTTAAGGCGCTGGCGGCGCCGGGACAACTGTACCCTGCGGCGCCGGGCCCAAAGGCACCGGCGGCGTCGGGATAGCGGGAGCCTGCGGCGCCAGGCCCGAAGGCGTTGGCGGCGTCGGGGCCGAAGCACCCGACCCGCTAGAGGCCCCAGACGGGTCCGCTGGGCCCGAAGGCGCCGCGGAGCCCGTCGGAGGAGAGAGTTTCCTCATGGCCATGAGGAAGCGCTCGATCTCCTCCGGCGTTGCGTAGAGCCCAGGGACCGGAGCTGAACGCGGCGCCCGCGACTCCGACGGAGCCGCGTGGGCGGTGTCACCCGAACCCCCGGCCGCATCGCGCGAGCGTCGGGGGGAGTCCGCAGAGCGATGACGCCTCTTGGACTTCTTGTGCTTTCTACCTGACGACGACTTTGACCCGGAGGAGTGCGGCCTACTCCCGGAGCAGTGGTGGCTCCGAGCCCGCGACCTGTCCCTCGACCTCCCGTGGGACCGAGACCTCTCGCGGCGCGGGACCGACTGCCGGAGTTCGAGTCGCCTGCGGGACCGCTCCCGCCTGGCTTTCGAAGAGAGGGCCCGGCAGTCGGAGCAGGCCTTGTCGTCGTGATCGACGCCTAGACAAGTTAAACACAGGTGGTGAGGATCCGTGACCGACATCGTGCGGTCGCAATCCTCGCAGTGCTTAAAGCCGGGCATCCCTACGGCACCAATCGGAGTCGAAAGACTTCGAGAAATGATCAAAAACGATCAAAAAGTTAGTCAAAAATTGACTAGGGTTACTGCTTTTTCCAGATCTGCGCTTGCTGGCGCGGAAAAAAGAAGAACTGACGTCAGCACGTGGAGGCGGCGTCTAAGTACTCCGACGACGTCATCACCGCGCTGACGACGGACGCGGAGCCGCAGACGACGCCTACCGACGCGCAAGGGTACTGCTACGCAAAAGTTTCCGGATCCAGTCTGACGCCTGGGGATATTCTAAGGTAAGGAATCTAATACTAGCATGTCTCTTTCAGATTCGTGGGCGTTTCGGACTCTTTTTTTAAGTCCCGCCCCCCACATCCTCCCTCTCGCCGTCCCGTTGTCGGTGCCTTCTCGAAGTTCTCCCTCCCGCCCGCCCACTGTCCGTGCCTCCTCCCTCCCGCCCGCCCACTGTCCGTGTTCGATGCTGTCCAACCTATCCGAGCCTACCTCGTCTTGTTTATCCCCCGCCCTCCCTCCCGTTGTCCGTGCCTTCTCCCTCCCTCCCGCCCGCCCGCCCACTGTCCGTGCCTCCTCCCTCCCGCCGCGGTCTCACCACCGTCCACTATTAGCCAGAGCCCTCAGGGTCATATGATAGCAAGCGCTCCTCAGCTGTTGTTTTTTTTTTTTTTCTATGCCCTTCTCATCTCCTCTTCGGGGGATTGGTAGTCACCAAAGCAGGCAGTGCCATGACATCAGCCGAGGGCAGGCGCTGAAATATTCATGCGCTCCGAGAAGCGTGCGTCTTTAGAGTCATCAGCTGCGCGGCACGGGCTCCTCTCGCATCTGGGGCACCGTGGACTCCATTGACGGGAGGAGGGTCTCGGTGCGCGCGTGGAGCTCCGACCCTGCCTCAAAACGAGCAGGCGCGCGAGGACGCAGATCCCGGTGCCGGCGGTCTCTGCCAGTGGCCCCTCATTCACCACCTCAGAGGGCATCACCAGAGAGGAAGGGCAACAAAAAGTTGCAGCTGTGGACTGCGGCGCAACCTGGGGGCGGAGGGATGGCAGACAAAGCTGCTCCTCGCACGGGCCAGTGAGTTATTGTGAAAGGCGAGCCAGCAGGCTCATGCAACGGGGAGGGGGCTTCAGAGCGGGGACCCGAGGCGCAGAGGAGGTGGCGGGGTGCCCACGTCTGGGCCAAGATTGGGGGCACGGGGACCTGTCTGCTATCGTCCGGAGCCCAGGGCAGCCCGTTGGAGCCTCGCGGGCACGAGCAGGTGCTGCGCCAAGGGAGTCGTGCTCAGGTCAGGCTAAAGTTCTCAGCAGCTCTCCCGCGGCGGTTGTTTCACTCTACGAGATAAGGAGGGTCACAGCAGAGTCCCCAGGAGCAGACAGCATCGCGCTCAATACCACCTGCAAGCAGCCCCAGCACGACTCCCCCAGAGACTCGAGGTAAGAAAGTTTTAGCCCCTCTCGCCTTCTCCGCTTGGTAGCGAGCACTGTGCCTCTCTGGTCCATCTGAAGCGATGCCACAGATGCGTGGCTCATCTGTGCTCTTGGACACAGATCCAGCCCTCCTGCTCACCCCGGCCAAGTTAACTTAGCCTTTCATTCATTTTAGTTTGATAAAAATCAGTACCACTGAATTAGGTATACAGCCGCAAGTTACTCTTCCGGGAAGAACATGCGCCATACAATTGCACGTCATCTTATGTCATGAGACTACAAATCAGGCGAAACCGTTGCATTGTAAATGCTTGTTCAATTGCCCATCACTACCATTCGTTCAGTAGGTGCCGTGGCACTGAAGCACTGCTATGATAGACAGCAGCAACACAATTATGGCTGTTTTACTAGCAAAAAGCTGGGTTGGGAACACTTTTTCTTTATACGCATTAGGACCCAGGTCACTCTTGTTGCGTTGGGAACAAGTCCCAAGCAACAGGGGGGCGAGATGTGGGTTTTTCGCTCTCTTTTTGTTTTTGTTTAACCCAATGGGTCACAAAGCCTGGTTTGCTCTGCAGGCCTAGGATTAATGGCCCAGTTGTGTGGGGGTAAGGAGTAGATATCATTTGTGCTGCAGAAGGCACGGGGCCCAGGGGTGTGAGATACCAACTAAACCCCAATTAGTGTTGTTTTACTATACTTTCTTGCTTACATTAAGGCTAGTGCAGCACTACTGTGCCAGTGTTGCTTTGGGCCTCAAACCAATGCCCCACGAGAGAGGAAAATTGAAGCAGAGATGACACCTTAGCTTAGGTCTCCGAGAGATGGCAGACCAGGTGATGGGACAAGATGTTGGCCCATTTATTCAACAAGGGGAAGAGGAGACAGCCCAATTCACAAGGCAGTCTGTCACTCAGTGAAGCAGATGCAGTTGCACTGGGATTCGTGAGGGTATAGAGTCGATGCTACACAGTGACAACCTTACTTTATAAAAGAGGCATGGAGGCTCATTTTCTTTGCTAACAATAGGGTCGAGGCACCTTGCTGCAAAGTGGTGGGTAACACTTGGGAGCTCATTTTATTCTGAAAGGGACAGCGAATCTGTTTCAAGTTTGAAGTGATGGCTGGGCGTGGTGGGGAAGGGGTGAAAAAGGCAGAGGACACAGCCTGATAACTTAGGGTGGTTGCTATCATTAGTCCAGCACATGCAGTTGCATTGGGTCCCATGAGTGTTAGGGGCGCACAACACCCCAATTATGAGTAATATTTTATTTGGTTAATTTCCATTTTTGCTTGATATATTTTCTTGAAAGTGCCCCTTAAATGATCCTCCATGCACTCAGCCCTTAGCCTCCCCCTCACCCCAAGTACTGTCATAAGGTTTTGGAATAGGGTCAGACTTAAAAATAGGGTTCAAAGCAAAACAGTTTGAAGGCGTCTGGTCTATAGCAATACAAGAGCCATCATACCTAGGAGCATTACCTTTCGGACCATTACCGGATGATCTGGTTGAAGAAGAGGGAGCAGCACTTGGGCGGCCTGAACTCTAGCACAGCTGTAGTATGCTTTCCCTGAGTGAGAGTCTAGTATGGCCCCAAGGGAGGTCTGTATCTGGAGGGGCTGGAGATGAGATTTTGTGACACTGATGGTAAAGCCTAGGCTGCGCAAAAGATGAAAGGTGGCCTGGGTGTGCACTCGACATTGTTCCATTACACTGTTTATCAGGCAATTGTCTAGGTAAGGGATACCATTCCTTCTGAGGTGAGCGGCTGCATCTGCAAGACATTTTGTAAGCACCCTGGTGTTGTGATGTTTAACAGGGCCCATGCACAAAAATCTTCCATTTTACATGTCCACGTTTCAACTTCACATCGATTTAGACAAGGGCCTGCTTTGCATATACATAATAAGGTACTCCGAAAGTATTCTGCTTGCAAGCACATTTATTCGTAAGCATTTTATCACAACACTGTACATTATGTACAAGGATGAAGTACACTGAGCACGCTGCCCTTGCATCTTGTTGTTGTCCGTACCGAGGCAGCTCTGAGCTGGAAATACAAACAATAAATAGCTGAGGATCTCAGGCATAGTGAGAACTGGGCCTGTTTTTATTATGTAAACCGCTTCTGACATTTAGCTCGTCAGAGGAGCACTTTCAGGAATTATTCTGGACTCTCGCCCGTGACGGATTTCCAGTCCTGCTGACTTCTATCAACATCCTGCACAGAACAGAGGCCTGTCCCACAACAGGCTGGCTTCCTGATACATCACTCATACAGGTAAATGAGGAGTTACGCAACTCCATGAGATCTGGCAGAATGTACACTATAATATGCTCTCTAGCCTATTTAGGGTTAGGTAGGGTGTTTAGTGGGAGATATATTCATATTATCACTGCAAAGTCATAATGGTTGAACTATTCATCTTTTTCACCATTCTTGTAATGCATGTAACAATGCTTTGTTTCTTTCTGCTAATAATTGTAGCTCATGATTTTTTTAAACAAGAATACAATTGCTTCAATAAATATTTAAAATGTCAATTTGTGTTGTATATTTCTCTTCGCTCTCTTTGGGCATGCCCAAGGTAACAACAAAAGGGTCGATCTGTTTCCCCAGGGGGGCGGGTTGGGCTGGGGACTAGAGAACAGAGTGGGCATTTTCTGAGGCTGCAGATACCATCAGGTACCTCGTCAGGTTTAGTGGTCCAGATGGGCCACTGTGAGCTAGCCAGGAATTGGGACAACATATTCTGATGGTATGAGTGACTCAGTCTCCATACTCTATGACACATACTTACTTAATAGGAACCATACAACACAGAGCTGTGGTCACTCTGAAGGGCAGCAGCTTGAACTGATAAACTGATAATGCTGATTACTGACCACAACCTGGAAGCTGCAGCTATGTGCAGGGTGGATGGGTATGTGAAAGTAGGCGTCTTCAAGTCAAGGGCTGTCATGAAGTAGCCTTCCTGTAGTAGGAGGGCATTCTGGACTGTCACTGTGTGGAAGTGTTCTGACAGTATGTACTTGTTGAGGGGCCTGAAGTTGTAAATGGACCTTAGTGACCTATCCGTCTTGGGGATAAGAAAGTATAGGGAGTATAGCCCTTTGCCATGATGTTGTGGCAGCATGGGTTCTAGAGCCTCTTTGTTGAGTAGTGAATGCATCACCTGGAGAGAGTCGCTTATATTCCAGACTACATTTGTGTCTGTGGGAGGAGGGTGAGGAGGCCGCAGGGATACTAGACAGTACACCCCTGCTATGAAATCTAGAACCCACTGATTCAAGGTGGGGCAGAAACCCTTGTAATCTACTCCCTATAGGTTTTCGATGAGGGGGGATGGGTGGGAGGGGGTTTGTAAAGGTGTCGCTGTTTGGATGGTGCTGCCCCTTTAGGGGTTACGCCTTTTCCTCTGCCTCTACTGTGGTTTTTATATCCTTTCCTGTAGTAACCCCCAGAGGGTGTTTGCTGCTGCTGTTATCTGGGGACTAACATTGATGTTAGTAGTGGTTTGGCCCCACCACGTGCGGAAGAAGGAGCCATTGGCAGATGGCATCTGTAAGCCACCCTAGGCTTCAGCCGTCTCAATATCCTCCTTTAGTTTTTCCAGCATCTGGTCAAATTGTGGGCCGAACAGATGTGCTCTACCAAAGGGCAAGTTGACCAGGTCCTGCTGTACCTCTGGCTTGAAACCTGAAACATGCAACCAGGCAAGACTGCGAAGGATACTGGTCTTCACCCCTCGAGGAGCAGTGTCTGCTACGTCTAGGATGCAAGGAATATTCATGTTAGAAATCATTTTTCCCTCAGCTTCTAACTACTGGCCCTCTTTTTGTACTGTTCCAGGAAGTGGTAATACCAGTAGATTAACCCGAACAAATTGGTGATATGCCAGTGCGCGGCAGAATGGGCCGCTACACATTTCCCTGCTGCGTCAATTTTCTTATTCTCCCTGTTGGGAGTTGGGGCATCCCCGTTTCCTGGGAATTTTCCCATTTTCAGTCAACTAGGGTGTCAGGTAGCAGTTGCCCCCTTCATGTAAGGAGGGTCAGAGGGAGAAACTTTATACTTCTTCCCGACACTAGGTGGGATGACCCACGCCTTGACCAGCTCCTAGAAAATGTCAAAGGCTGGTTTGGCCATCCCCCTAAGCACTGGAAAGTACTGTATGGATCTTTGCGTGGTAGTCTCTATGAGAAAGTGGTCTTCTTTAGGCTGTTTGTGCATTTCCTCCTTGTGGAAAGCTGCTGCCTTCTGCAACACCTCATGGTAAGGAGGAGTATCATCCAGTGGGGAAGGTTTAGCCTGACAGAGGTCGATCAGTGTCGCCCGGAGGCTCCACATGGTAATCATTGGGTTGTACTGAGGTCGTGGGTTATAGGGTGCATTGTAAGGATCATAGGGCTATCACCCCCAAACACTGAAGGAGGGGAAGGAACCCTGAGGTGACAATGGTGAAGGGTGTACTGGTAGTATTGAGTAAGGCAGCCGTGGAGGTGGGGAATGAGGTAAAGATAGAGGGGATGAAGGGCGAGGCAGATGTAAACTTGGTAAAGGAGATGGGGAAGTGATGCCCTTGTCATTGCACCGAGAATTCTTAGGTGCTGGCTCCATGAATGGATTCCGCGCCTCCTCAAAAATCAGTTTCCTCTTTGGAGGAATAGGGTTCTTTGCCTGAAGAGAGGGCTTTGCTAGAATTCATCAGGTCTCAGAATGAATATGCATTCTCCATTGTCTGGCGTGAAGCTCCTCTTAAAGCTGATGGAGGGCTGGCTCATCTAGATCCTCGGAAGCAGTAGAGGAACTGATGATGTACATTGGCCTGCCAGAACTGTACCGGATTTTGGCTCTGATGGCTTGGACTCGCGGGTGTCTTCGATGCCAGACCTAAAGGGGTGCCTGAAGTCTAATGACGTGGCTTGGAGGAAGGCTTCAATGCGGAGAGCTGTGCATGCTTTGGCTCGGAGTCAGCAGTTCGGTGCCAACCATGGTCTTACAGCAGTGGCCGACCAGAGTCCCATGATTGACCTGTGGGCTCAATGCTTGACCCCTCTCAAGAGTGATGCCCGGTTTCCAAGCAGTGGTGAGCTGTGGGAGGCTGGGATATCGGTACTCACTCTAGCCTTGTTCAGAGGTGGACTCTGTGCAAGTGAAGGCGCAAACACCAACATTGGAGCCAGAGTCGTATTTTTATCGCAACACCTAAGCCTTTGCGCCGGAAGCCTCCAGCTGCTGCTCACTTTTGGTCTCCTGTATCCTGAACAGTTCCAGAGTATCCTCTATTCAGAGGTGCACCATTGACGTCGAAGCAATGAGACAATGCAGACAGTACCAGAGAATTTTCTTGTTCCTGAAGTTGAGACACGCTAAGCAAGATGCCACCTGGTGGTCTGGGAACAGAGGTTAAACACCTGATGGAGGTCTGTCCGTTCATACTTCGCTTGACACTTTGGGTAGTACCAGAATGGAGTCCTTTCCATTACGGGCACATTCCCTGGTGCAGCTAAACAGATGGAACCACAAAGGGGCTAATCCTTGTAAGGGGTGTTGAATTTATTCGACCGCGGAACCAAAGGAAAAGCAACAATGCTTGGAACTGACGCGGAGACTCGCTGTTAATTCTTCTGACACGCAAGAAGGATCCGCGTGGGCCTGGATAGAACACCACATGGAGTTGAACTGGAGCTCAAAGGGATACGTATGAACCAGACAGCGGAGAAAAAGAATTTAACAATGGAGTCAATGCCCATGCGCGTGACCAGAAATAGGCGGAGTCACTATACCATGTGGCTCTAAAAACTTCTTGCACAAGCCCAACACTAGACGTCAGGAGTATGCACAGCATATGTATCTACAGCTACACGTGCCACAAACACATCTTTCTTTACATATTCAATGAAGCACTTAAAATATATTTGGTTCAATTAAAAAACCTTTATAATTGTTACTAATACTCAATGAAATTTAGAGTGCAAAATTGAAATTCACATGCTGTACTAATGTGTACGTACTAGAACACCAAATGTTGCATCTAAAACATTTTTTGTCTTAAATTTAACTTTTCAAATGATTCATCAGCACTTCAGCAACCATGTGAAGCTGTCCTGTGGGTCTAAAGATACAAAAACCTACAAAAAATATATTACACAAATTACCCTTTTGTGCAGACTGTATGGACAAATTCAATTTGTTTTTTTCTAGGTCATTCTGATCTTCGCATATATTTAATTTGTTCTTGCAGACATTTTGACTTTTCATCTTTTTTGCTGGAGGAAAATTTTCTTGATCGGAACTCTAAAGGGGAAAACATTTTAGTACATTTTAAATGAATGAAGAACCATGATCTATACTTTGCCAAACGTAATTTAAGCATTAAACTAGAAAATTCACTGTAACAAATGTTACAAGCTTTTGATTAGTATGATACCACACGGTGTAACAGCAACATACAATATCACTACTTGTAGATGACATAATGGAGACTGTGGAGAACCACCAGATGCCGTCGTCACCCCTTCTGGAAGAGTTAGGGCTGTCTGGCATAGGGCTCTTTGGTGTGTACCTCTTTATCTGACACTACTTGACAGCTTTTGGGAAGGGGTTGTGTCATTTAAGAAAGGAGTGAAAACAGTAAAATACCTGGGGATATATTTAATGCCTAAACTGAACATGGCAACATACCGTGCATTGTGCAGACTATAAATAACGGTATGCACAAGTGGATATAACTATATTTTGTGGCTACAGAAAATAGCATCAAGTAAAATTAGTTTTATTCCTAGCCGTCTATATGGGCTTCAGGCACTACCAACAAGCAGAGAGACTGATCTTTTAGGATGTACAGAGGAATCTGCTAAAGTTTATCTGGCAGGGTAAATACAGAGACTAACAGCTAAAATACTGACAGCACTAAGAGAAGTTGGACAACTTGACTTCCAGACATGTGGGACTATTAAATGGCAGTGCAACTGCAAATTATAGGGGAATGTTTGTAATGTTATTCTACCAAGAACTGGGCCCTTACAGACCAATGTGTGGCAGGTTGATTAATAAGGGACATAGCCTGGCCATCCAGAAAATGCATATATCAAGCATTACTACATCTATGTGACGAGTAAGCTGTTAAATGTATGGGTATCAGTTGTGACCAAATGGAGTGTCAAGTCACTTCCCTACTGATGCACATAGATTATAACACAGACTTCTCTCCTGTAATTGACATGATAGGGTTTTGTATAGTATCCAATATATACTGGGGTGCATACTTAAATCCTCTGAGCATGTGAGCAAGCCTTTGGGATTGCAGAGACTGAGCATTTCCAATACTATTGAACAAGGCACTGGAGTCACTCAAAAGGAGATTCATAAGGGTCTGGTGAGAGCGACACCATGTAGAATTGTATTATTTACTCCCTTTAGATAGTACCATACAAATCAGCATACAATGGAAGAAGGGCATCTAATGTGCATGGGCTTCTTTTGAGTTTCAGGACTCATCTCTTTTCCAGAGCCTTGACCCATTGTATCACATGTGCACATCAGTTGTAAGCATAGCAAGCAAATAAGAGTCTCTAGTTAGGCAGATAAGGGGCTTAAAAGCAAAGCAGAGGCAATCTCTATCTGGAATGGTCCAAATACTAAAGTCTTCAGTTTGACGAATCCACAAACTAATGGAATAAACACTAAGGAGTTGTACTCAAACGCAGTAAAATGTCAAAACAAGAATATGTTCCTTAATTGTAACACTCGCTCCCTGCTTGGGCTTCCTCCCTAGATTGATATGCAGTTAGGAAATTCACCCAGTTGGGTAAAATGCTGGATCACTGAAAAATAAAAGCATTTCAGTTCCAGTAGTGTGGCACTACTGTGCGGCAAAGTCAAACATATCTGTGCAGAGATCTGTTTATGAATAAAAACTGGCAAGAACAAGCTTGGCTGCACAATACAAGGGGTGAAAACTATTTTTTGTTGTTGTAAAATGATCAAACAAAAGGGTGCTAATATATTATTAAAGGTGGGGTCCAGAAAACATGTGGCACATGCAGAAAAATCCTGGAATATCTCATTTGGCTGACTCTTTTTCCTGTGAGAAATGGGGGGTGGAATCTTTTCATAAAGTTTCGCAGCTCACCAGCCCCAAGCACCAGAAATTCTATCTATCTATCTATCTATCTATCTATCTATCTATCACCACAGCCAAGACTGCATGGGAAAATTGAAATAACTATAGTAGAGATAACCCCAGATTAACATGAAATAATTTACATTGTAAGTTTACACTAAAAGGCTACAAAGATGTCCGTTTTAACACAGTGTTGCAGCTTAAAAAGGAAAATGTTTGGCTAACCTTATGAAAAGGCCCTTTAACAACATACCGCGTGTGCAGGATTCTGGTGACTAATATCCATGTTTAATTGTCCATCTCCTTCTTTAAGTGAAGAGTCACGTGAGACAGACAAGTTGTGATTTTCATTTCCAAAATGTTTCTCTTTAATTCCTAGTGACTCTGCTACCTAAAAATAAAGAAACAATAAGCAGCTTGCACAAAACACACAAGTGGTAAATGGTAATGTTTACATTAGCTGGTTCCCCAAGTGCCCAATTCACAAGAAGCAGTAATAAGTCTACACAAGTGTGCATTTTACTACTTTTTGGTATATACAAATATTGCCACTCCGACGCGTAGAAATCTGTGCCAGTCAAGCTTCTAGACATATTATTGGCATTGTCATGTAACTCTGGTACAAACTGCAATTTCCCTAGTATGCATTTGCACACAGTGTACTATAAAGCATTGGGAAAGGCAGTACAATTGTTCAATTGCTATATGTTTCCACCTGCTCACAATCCTTTTCATGGGTATACTACTACGTAAGGGTACTAAGTCGTGGTATGAGTAAGAATGAATATGCTACTTACCAGTATGCATCTGTTCTTGGCATGTAGGGCTGCTAACATTCATATCTTTTGCATTAGATCGCCGCCTAGTGTTGGGTCCGGATGATCGCACATTGTTGTCCTGGAAGAGTCTTCGAAGTATCCTGAGATAGGTGGCTCCTCCCCTGGACTACAGTGCGCATGCTCCTTGTTAAGTAGTGGACGAGATAGAGAGGTGTGTGCCCTGGAGGAGTCGGGGTGTAATGTGCAGAGGAAGCAGAAAGAGGTGAGGTCAAGGGGGATTGGGGCAAGTTGAAGGGGAAAGAGACTGGTAGTATTGAATTTAAATAATTGCTTTTTAAACCTTTTGAGCTTTAGAATAAAATCTGTTTTATTGATATTTAAGTAGATGTACAACACAAGAATCAGCCAACCTACATCCAGTAGCCTGTGGGAGAACAACAAGGGCAAAACACCAATAACAAGAGGAAAGGTGGTCGTTTGGTTGAGGGGGGAGGCGAGAAAGAATAAGGGGAGGTAAGTAGAATTGATCAACAACCCTCAGGAGGGAAAGAAATAAAGCGCTCAGGGCATGAGGGGGAAGATGGGTACTGGAGTTTGTTACCCACATGTCAGTCAGAGTCCTGTTCCAGGCATTCAGGCGGAGTACTCGGTGGTACGCTTGGCAAGTCAGCTCCCTAAATTAATTAGAAAGGAATTGGATGCACGGACTTGAAATGTTGTCAAACCAAGGCAAAGTTCCGTTGATCACTGCTATTAATTTCTCCATTCCCAGAAGTTGCCACATTTTATGTAGCCAGTCCAGTCGTGTCGGAGCGGCATCTGTATCCAGGCAGGATAGGAGGTCCTATTTGGCTGCACCCAGTGCTAATGTGATAGCCCGCCCTCTCATCAATTTCAGTGGGTATATAGGGGACTCGGAAGGATCAGTAGGATGTAGCTGGGAAATATGGAGAGATCGGTGTCATACATTTCATTGAAATCCGCTCGGACATCCTCCAAAAATTGTTGAATCTTGAGGCAATGCCAAAGGAGATTTGTTAGTGTGCCCATTTGTCCACAGGGCCTACAACAGGCAGCATTCTTGCCTTCCTTCCAATCAGCCACTCTGGCTGGCGTAGAATACAAATAGAGTGTGATTTTATTAAGCATGTCCTTGACAGAGGCACTACATAAAGAGGCACAGGCTTGGTGTAGTATATCGCCCCACTCCATGGCGGTGTTGAAAGTACGTTTGCATTCCCCTTCCAAGCGCGGCTGTGCCAATGATTTAAAGGGTGTCATTGAGGCATCGAGGAATGCGTTATTATCAGAAAGAATACCTATGCCTGAGGAGTGGGTGATCAGGCATTTTTCAAGTGATATAAGGGGTTTGCTAGACTGTGGGTGATTGTGCGGTTGTAGGACACAGCGGCGAATGGCAACATATTGCTATGCATTGGATGGAAGGCCACAGTTCGATTGGAGCTGCCTGAAGCCAATAAGTCTACCTTAATCATGAAGGTGTTCCACACTCTTGCAATTGGCGGTCTACCACTGTGCGAAGGAGGGCCCATGTAATGCTGGTGGAAAGTCAGGGTTCCCTTTAATTGGGGTCTGATGCAACATGCGAGTGGACAGTTTCCGCAAGATTTGTGCTCTATACCATACTCCCATCACTGCTCAGACTATTGGGGAGTTATAGACCCCTGACAGTCGGTGGGGTTTAGGTAGCCATAGTATTTTCCAAAAATGGATTTGTGCTGCCTGGTAGTAGCGTAGTATATAAGGTGTGCCTAACCCACAGTTCGCTGGAGCCAAGTAAGCCTGTTTCTTCGCCATGCGCACCTTTTCCCCAGCTCAGATAAAACCATCTATGAGATGATGTAGCTTGCCAAAAAGAGAAGAATGGTGCAACCAAGTCAGCATCTCCATAACATAATGGATATTGGGCAAGAGTCTAATTTTGACCGCTTCAAGTCTCCCCAGCCAGGAGAGGGTATACCCTTTCCATAAGGAACGATCGAACCAAGCGGTAACAAGGAGCGTGGTTTAATTGCTTTCAGCGGAGCGCTCAGGCATCAGGAGTATCCATAGGCCCAAGTACCCCACTCCGTGGGTAGCCTAAGTAAATGGAAAAAGGCCTTCAAGTTGGACTTGATCAGGTTTTGGGATTGTAAGACTGAGTGCCTGAGATTTCTGGAGTTTGATTTTTAATCCAGAAGCTTGCCGAATGCATCCATCTCTTGCATCAGTGGAGGCAAGGAGGTAAGTGGTTTAGTTAAAGTTATCATGAAGTCATCGGCATATAGTGCTAGCTTATGTTCCCTTATTGTTATGCCTGCTATGTCAGGATTCCTGCACACTCTTTCAGGAATGGGTTCCATATATAGGGCACAAAATAAAGGAGACCAGGGGCAGCCCTGTCGAGTGCTCTTATTAATGTCAAAGGGATGCAACTTCAGCCAATTAATTTGAACCGTTGCCCTATGCTGGGGGTAACTACACCAAATCCAGCAGCGGAAGCACGAGCTGAGGCTCATCTTAGCAAGCACTAGGTGAAGATACAGCCAATGGACACAGTCAAATTCCTTCTCTGTGTTGATGTTAGGAGGAGGGCCGGCATACAGCAACGCTATGTTTTATCAAGGAGATGGCAAAGGTATTATCACAGCAGCCTCTCTCTGGTATAAACCCAGCTTGGTCAAACGAGGACTTGCATATATGGAGTAAGAAAGCTGATAACATTCGTGAAAAATGTGGCATCTACGTTTAGCAAGAAGATGGGGCGACAGGATGCGCAATATGCCGGATCCTTGCCAGGCTTAGGGATGACGGTGATGGTCGCCAGAATCATTGTGTCCGTGAGAGATGGGTGCCAAATCGGGAGCAAATATTTTGCGGAAGTCCGAGCTTTAACAGTCATGACCAGGTGTTTTGCCTGGTTGCAGGTGCTGTATGGCCAAATGCACGTCAGTGGGGTGAATGTCCTTGTCTAATTTTGAGGCTTCTTCTCAGGGGATCTGAGCCAAGAGGACCTGCATCAGATACGATTCTGCGTCTCCTATAACGGACAGTAAAGTGCTCAAACTAATTTGCTAATCTCAGTCCACCCTTGTTGCCCTGCGGATCCTCAATCTCCTATTCTTTGTCGGAGTGCTTGGCATGGAACCTGTGTGCTATTAAGCGGCCTGCTTTGTTGCCCCCTGCATGAGATTTCTGATCCATGCCAGGGGTGTGGAATTTATTAAAATATCTACTTGTCCATGGGGCAGGTTGCTTCATGAATCTACTTGTCCAGTAACAAAATCCACTTGTCCCTCTGGTGCCATGTAGTGCTAGCAACACATTATGGCACCAATCTCATTATGTTGGAGCTCTTATATAGCCTCTCTGATTATGCAGGGCTCATACCATAGTAGTGTTTGAATACTAGCAATCCCTATATGTTGCCACGTTTCCGCAGATATACATACTGGAGCTGTAGGTAGTGGCAAGCAATAGATCCAGGGTTGGAATGCCCTTTTGAGTCCGTGCAAACCAACTAACTTGCATGTTTTAAGGGTTTTCAACAACTCTTCTCTAATATTTTCCCATACTGAAAAATGTTGGACATTTACTCCTGACAATGGCAGAGGTAAACCTTCTTCCAGAGTTGGGGAAAAAAGTGGTTGGAGGGAAAATGAACTTGCAAACACTCAGGTTTTCGCATTAGCAAATCTATACATGCATATTTGCTCATGTTAAATGAAGTTCACAAATATTTTCACGAAAGACATATAGCTGCACTTAATGCAAGGGTGCACTTTTGAGATTTTCTTTAATAATTGGGCCCCAAATTTGGTCTGGCGTTAACCATGACTTTTTATGTTTATTAAAATTCTCTCTCTCTGTATCGGCTGGCTTCACTGTGGTGACAGCATTCTGTCTTTTACAAGGAGCATATCGGCACACAGAGTAGTTTTGTTCAGTGCCAATACTAATGTGGCAGTGTGTGCTTTTTCTGCCAATGTTTGTTATGATGGTGAGGGCCTGGAAGCTCTCACATCAATAAGGTTTTACAAAAACCATGCAAAAACAAGTCATGCATTGCCAAAACTAAAAGGCCGACCACCGATTTCAGACCTACTGGCTTTGCCAATGCTTGTTTAATTTTATGTTTCCCATAACCTTATTGAAACTGGTTACACTGATTTTGCAATGTGAATACTAGCATGCATCAACACATTTTGCTAAATGATTCTGCCAAGAAAGGGTACCTGAAATTTTACAGTAGTTTAGCTAAATGTTTTTTCCCTACTTTCATTTGTTTAGGAACATTTTATATTGAAAGCAAAGAATCATTAATGTTGCTTTCAAGCTTCTGCTAATATGCGCATCTAATCAGAGCATTCTGGGAGCATTATGCATAGCCTCATACTGCTAAAGTTTTAGACCGTGTATACACATTTTTATACTAACCCACTGTCAGTAGTGCAGTCAGAACTTACATTTACTTAGAGCGCTCACCCTAATAATAAAGGCTTTCAATTAATGAACCATAAATACGAGTTTGAACAACATTAACATATGCACACAAACATTAACTTAACTGCAAGCAGTGCCCTTCCCTGACCCTTAACGTGGTACTGCAAACTGGCAGCCAAAGGGTTTGTGCTGCAAGGGGTTGGGCCTACTTGTCCCAAGGACAAAATACACATTAAAACTTGTTGCCCTTGACCCCAAACAATATGTCCTGGGCGTCGGGCTATAGGAATTTCACATCCCTGTCCATGCGCAGAATCTCATATTCTGCTTTATCTATAGCAGGGGCCTTAAGTTGCTTGCGGGCCCCCATAAGTTGGAGCTGCATTTGAATGGATCCAGTTTGTTTATGTGTCTCTTCCAATTCCCTTATCTCATCCTCCAATTGTGTAGTTTAGTCCCTTTTACCTCGGTTGAGTTGGGCCACAATGGCAATGAAGTGGCCCGGAATTAATGTCTTTCACGTATCCTACAGTAGGGCAATGGGGGTGTTTGGGTTGTCGTTAGTGTCTACAAAGTTGTGAATGGTGTCAGTTATCTCAGTGACATTGGCCTCATATGTGAGAAAATTATGATTAAGGTGCCAGGAGCGATTTGGAGGTGTAGTGTGTGGCTGGGGCATTTACTATAGAGGCCCACACTACAACTCCCTGATCTCTTCCATCCTGCAAATTCAACTTTCTCCATGACAGTTTCCTAACTGCATGGTGGACGTATCTACTTCACTGTTCCTTTGTCAGGAGGAACTCATGGGCGAGCTCTTGAGATTGCTGTAATTTACTATAAGCGGTCGGGCAGAAGTGGAGTGCTTGGGACACATCCCTGACCACATCCTTCCGACCTTACTTCTTTCCTTGCTTACCGTCCACAGAGGTGTCCACTTCTGCCACAACTGGTCAAATTCAACTATGCCTGTATCCTCCTCCTTCCAATCATATTCCCTTCCAAATACACCGTTATTCCTCTCCAATTCTCTAGCTGGACCTCTCTAGTATTACAGAAACCACTAAAGTTTGACAACTAATGCATCAGGTAAATTATTTTTGAATTTGAATGTTTAAAGCTCAAAAGGTGGGGGGGGGGGTGTACAAGCTGGTGCCCATGTAGAAGGGTCCACACGGAGCTCTGCCACCAATAATTGCAGAGGTGGCGGGACCGGTACACTTTGGGTCTTCTTACTGCTTTGACAAGGAGGGAAGGGCTCCCCAACATTTTTAGCCAGCAACGCTTTGATTTGGGCGCTGAAGCGGCCCATTGAAGTGACTTTCCCGAAGCAGCGAAGGAGAGCGCTGCCATTGACAAAATGTCAGCCACTGCGTCGCACTGAGCTGGTTGCAGTAGTGGCTAGTGCGGCCTCCGTCCTGGTCGTTGCCCACCTCCTGAGCTCCACACGGTGAGCAGACAGCTCAACTGTGGTCGGGCCTCAGCAGAGAAAGAGATCAACAGTTTGTGCGGGGGCGGGAGGCAGAGGCTGAGTGCTGAACAGCTCCAGGCCCCAGCAGGAGCAGCGAGGACAGAGTGGAGGAATGGGCCAGCTGTCGTGGAGCCCGCTGCCCCGTTAATATAGTGGGTGACCTGCAGTGGCTAAGAAACCCCCGGAAGACTGCATTAAGGGGGTAGGTGTGACAATTATCTGGACTCTATAGTGCCCAGATACAAATCCATCTTATTGACCTTTTTATTGACCTACACACGGCCTGGGCGCACTGCAGAGGGGAAACCAGACTCATTGCTGGACACTATTTTCGTTGCATTGGCTGCTGCACAGGGGGCTGCTGTGGACCGGTTTGCTCCTGAACGGCCCCCACAGGAGTCACTCCTTGAATGGTGAGGCCCTGAGAGACCGCACATATTTCCTGGGAGTTGGAACCTTCACTTTACCACCAGTCCCCCCCACCCCAATGACTCAAAGGAGAATTTAACAGCTTAGAGGCCTGAAGAGACCCTGGTAGCACATAAAGCACACAAGTAAAAATAAACGTATATGGCGTGAATACTCACGGGTGTCTTGGCGCTAGCGTTCCAGAAATAACCATCGAGTCTAAACAAAGTTGTCAGAATCATACAACTGGACAAGAGAAGTGCCAAGTTTGTAGCACTTTCCTGAACAGCTGCAGATTTGGTTGGGAGTTTAAGATTTTAACGGTAGGGAATTCCAAAGCTTACAGCACAAAAGGAACAACTCCTGCTGCCCCATCATGCCTTTTTTATTTTGGGAACCTCCACTAACCAAGCAGAGCTTGCTTAGAGCAAACAACTAGGAGAATGAGCTAAAAGATTTTTTTAAAGAATTCTGGCCTTGTCCGCTGAAGGACTTAATGCACCTGACAGTGCTTTAAAGTCAATCCTATCCTTAACTGGGAAACCAATGGGGGCTGAAGAAGGAATTAGAGATGGAAGCAATTTTTAAAATTTTCAAAAGCAGCCTGGCGGCTCCATTGGGAAGAGATTGAAGTTTTGTTTTACCAGACACTTCGAGCGCCCAGGTGCAAGGCATTACGATAATCAATCCTAGTGATGACAAGTGCTACAATGACCGTCTTTCGAAACTCAAAAGGTATAAATTGAAGAATTATCTTTAGATTCTTAAGCGAAAAGAAGCAGGAGGAGGTGGTCTCGTTAATTTGATCTGAAAAGCGCAATTGAGTGTCAATTATTAAAGACCGAGTCATTGCTCCTGGTGCTACATTTGGGCCTGTACAATATATGCGCCTGTTGCCTCTGGGGTCTCCTACTTAATGCCCATTTACGCATCTGGGCTTGGCTGTCCACCTTGCCTACGGTGCCAGCATGGCCACTGGACCCACCACTACATCAACAGTGTAATCAATCTGTGTGGGAGTGTAGGATCTAGATGGCACTTGCACGCTTGATGGGTTGCCCTGCCCCGGACTCACTGGCTCTAGTTTGTGCTCTCTTCATTGAGTATTTCATCTACTAGGGCGACACAGGTGAACAAGGGAAACAAACTTTGCTGGGCGGACAGCTCACCACAGCAGGAGGCAGGGTTGTGTTGCATGGACTCTGGACTTGACTCCGCCTGGTCTGGCGATGATTACCAAGGCTACTCCGACCTCCAGCTGCAACAGCAAAAAAGACACTACTCTCAATTACATGCTTACTAAACCGCCAGCAAAGCAGTTTGACCAGCATGCGGATGCCTCGTCGTCTGTCTCCGCTGCGACCATCTCAACGGGTCCCCGTGATGAAGAAGCTCCAGTTACACGTGCATTCCTAGAGTGTGTCTTCTGAACCGTAGGAGACATTGTCAAGGACATCAGAAGGAGACTCAGCGAATTGGACCAGAGAGTCGACTCTTTGGAGTGGCCAGCAATTCCAGTTAAGGGAAACTCGATGAGCACAGACGTGAACTTCTTGAGTTGCGAGATAAGCCTGCCGACCTCAACTAACTGGTTGGAAGATCTTGAAAATAGATCCAGGCGCTCGAATATCTGCATCCAACCGGCCCCACTGCAAGCAGATTTTGGAAAATTCAAAGACTATGTCCTCCGCCTGTTTCAGCAGGTGGCACTGGCCCTTCATGATCAAGACATTATTCTAGACCGCACCCACAGGGCTGACAGACTTGCATGAACTCCTGGCCAACCTCAGGACATACCCATCTCCATTACTATTGGCAGAAAGACGTCATCATGACACCAGTGAGGGACAAGAAAGTTGTTGACTTTAAGGGTGCAAACATGTGGTGGTATTAACACCTCTCCCCTATTACAACAGGAATCTTCGATCCCTCACCAACCTCTTTCGGGACAAAGGGATCAGATATAGGAGGGGACACCAGTTTCAACTCATCTTCGTGTGGAACAATGAGACCTGCAGTATTAGCACCCTGGAGGAGGACCACTCGCTGCTGGTCATAGATAAGTTGCGGGAGGACAACCCCAAGTAGTCACAGGCACAGCACCCAACAGCCCCACTCTGCGAGGTACATGAGTCTGCACCGGTGGGGACTCTACAGGCAAGGGGAACAAGAGGCCCATGGCGGGGTAGGGATTCAAGAAAACTGATGCAGCATATGGGAAGGAACTCTGAATGCAGCAAATAGCCAAGGTAGACCGTTGAAAACTCTAACACTAAGACTCTAAGGTGGTTTATGTTGGCTCCCAGACATACAGCTAACCGTCCTCCAAATCTGGAGGGTATACAATAAAAATAACATCTATCCTCAGAAACTATGATTACAAGGATAGCCTCACGGAGGAGAACCTTTGTAGAACATTTGCCCTGGAGCTGTGCCTTGCATAGAGAGATAGGATACAGTCAAACTCTTGGTTCTGGCAACATTGGGCCAACACCACTTGACAGCTAACAAGAGGACTGAACACCTCTGTTAGAATCTGAGAGGAGCCGGTGAGAAGTGCAGTCCACTTCAGAGTAGCTGGAGGGGGTGTGATTTGACCAGCAGTGTTTCCAATTACCATAGAGTTCAGTGGGGAGGAATGATATGTACAAAATAGGAGGGCAAGGCCGAACAAATTCAACAGCACAAAAGAATAAGTTGTGCAGCTCAAAACCACTTGGAAGGACCGCCAGAACTGGAGTGGATGGAGCCTTAATGAAGAGAGTCATGGCTAAATATAAATCCGCTCCTGGTGTGGCGGCCTTGGCTGGTGTTTAGCACAGCAGACAGAAGAAAGCCAATCAGAATAGCACAGGAAAGATTTCTCTGGTGAAGAGCAACCCTTAGATCTCAACAGACAAGTGCAAGATGGTACGAGACTGGGATGAGGGTGGGTGCAAGGATTTGAGGAGGAGGGCAGATGTTTAGGTATATCCACAAAGGGTAGAGCGGGGTAAATGTAATTCTGGCAACAGGACATTGGTAGGTTATATATGCAAACATGCCACGGGGAACACCTGGCAGCAGCATAGGATTCATACTGGATACCAAAGGAGCACTTGAATAAACTTCTTAAAAGAAATAAAAACTAGGGTTAGCTTGATTCCAAACTTTCTGACAATACTTGGAAGACTGGCTTGTGAAAGTGTTTGAGTCAAGGGGTCTGTTGAAGTTCTCCACTGCTGAAAGGGCACAACAGACACTGGTATCACTTTCTATAATCGTAAGACTATTATACTAGAGGGACAGCAACATCGTCGATACAGAGGGCTAGGCAGATGTGAACTATCACAAGAGAATGGCAAGATTTATAAATTTCAGTTCTACACTAGAAAACAGTGGTTCCCAAACTGTGCGCTGCGGCACCCTGGTGCGCCGTCAAAACCAACGAGGGGCGCCGCGCACCAAGCACTCAGTTTGGGAACCACTGAGCTGTGAAAGACATGCATTTCCTTCGAGGACCATATTTGTACAGTCTTCTTTTTATTTCTAGGACTGCGAGCGTTTCGAACAAAATCACTGTCATTCCAAACTGCAGTTTTTTACATGTTAGAGGCACGCCGGGCTCGATGCAGTAGAGGATGAGTATTCTGAGGCAGAGAGGCCTCTTACAGTTCTTGTCCTTTCCCTGCTGCTTTTCTGCAATATGGAGTTAATCTGGCAACAGCGGTTCCCTTTGCACTGTGCAACTCGAGGCTCAAGTATTTCTGGCGTTGTGCAGGATGTCGTTGTTTTGCAGCCTGCTTCGCCCTTGCCTTCTAAGTCACCACGCCAGTCCGGACTCAGTTTGCCAAGAGATTGTTGACAAAGAAAGTCAACTTTACAGCTCCTGCCCTCCGATTGTGTGTGCTTCAAGGAAAGAGAGGCACAGTACTGTCTCATCACTGATACCGTGCTTTGACAGTTAGCAGAGTGCCCAGATGTTTAAGCACAGTTGTAACCAGTGCTGTTAACATCTGCAGTCCCAAGGCGTCAGACAGGCTCCCTCCCAGAAAAAGCAACGTGGCTGCACAACAGAACCTGGAAGGCACCCAGTCTAGTGTGGCGATACAGTCAGCCAGCCTGCAACAATTCAAATGCGAGTGGTGATGTGTGCATCGTGCAGGCTGGTGGCAGCTGGATTGGCAGTAACTGCAGCATTTGAAAGGCACTAGTAGTGTTAGTCAGTCGGACACAGCTTACTAAGGCGGGGAAGAGGACTATGTTAGTCTTGATTGTGGGTCATTAATTTGGGGTAATATCAATTGAAGTATTTTGGATTCCCAAACTAGCATTAAATTTTTTTAATCCAAAATGTATATCTAATTTACAGATGAAAGGCTATATGAGATAAGACAGCTGCTATTTGGTAAAGATTGCCATCTGCATTTATTTAATGCAACTTAAAATATATGGGGAAGGTATGCTGGTACACGACACAGGGTAACTTCAGAAATCACAAGATATCAGATTTCAGGTAAGGATGGTTTATTTACTCCAGGTACTACACTACATTTCATGAGACGAAATTTTAATTTTGTAAACGTTTCTTAATCCAGTGCACGTGACAGTGTTAAGCAAGGTGTCACACATGAGAAATGTGAATGCCACTCATGGGTGACCAAAAAACATGGAAATGTCACTCGTGCACACGGAAAACGTGGCTGTTAAGCCAACGACATCCCATTCTGCTGAGGTGTTATGTTATGTTATGTTAAGCGGCATTTTTAAAGCGCACTGACACCATAAGTTTCCTGGCGCTGAAAGGTGCAGAGGTTGCAGTGAGACAGGCTTAACCGGTTTGAGTAAAGAGCCAGGTTTTTAAAAGCTTCCTGAAGTTCAGTAAAGAGCAGCTTGTATTGACAGACAGGGGGAGGGGATTCCACAGTTTAGGGGCCAGATGGGCAAACCTGCGGCCGCCCCACTTTTTGAGTTTTATGGTAGGGGTGACTAGCAGGTGGAGGTGAGCCGAACGGAGATTGCGTGCCGGACGGTGCTGCGCGATAAGGGTTTTGAGGAAGTGAGGACTGGTGCAATAAAGGGCTTTGAAGGTCAGACAGGCAATCTTAAAGGCTGCTCTTTGTTCGATAGGTAACCAATGTAGTTTGCACTGCAGGGGTTTTGCGGATTGCCATTTCGGAGATTTATGGATTAATCTGGCAGCCTGGTTTTGTACAATTTGGAGACGGCGGAGCAGAGACTGAGGTAGACCATGATAGAAGGAATTGGAGAAATCGAGGCGGGATAGTACCAGGGAGATCACTACCTGTACCAGTGCCGCATGCGTGAGTAAGTGGGCAATTTTGCGGATTTTGCGCAGATGGAACATGCTGGATGAGATGACAGCTCCCACTTGAGCCTTGAGGGAGAGCTTCGCATCGATGACCACCCAGAGGCTCTTCACTGTGCTCGCTGGGGCAGGAGGAGGGCCCAGCTCGTATGGCCAGAACTGGGGGCCCCAGTGTGCAGAGCTATTTCCAGGCAGGATGAGCTCTGTCTTTCCTGGGTTTAGCTTTAATTGGTTGTGATTCGTCCACTGCTGTATGTTGAGCATAACTGTTTGAAAGCAGTTTGCAGCATCAGGGGAAGCGAGAGGGAAAATGATCTGTAAATCGTCGGCATAGTTAAAAACCGTGATGTCCCACCTCTTTAGCGAGTGGATCAATGGCCGAAGATACAGATTAAATAATAAGGGAGAAAGGGAGGAGCCCTGGGGGTCTCCGCATGTAGTGGGTGCCTTGGTCGCCCTGAAGGGACCCAGACTGACTGCTTGCGCTCTACCCGAGAGGAAGGACTAGATCCACTCGAAGGCAGGGCCCTGGATGCCGGCCTGTCCGACACGGTGGAGAAGGATGTTGTGGTCCACTGTGTCGAAGGCAGCCGACAGATCCAGTAGCACAAGTGCCTGAGGGGTCCCCCTGTCCGCATTCCCCCTCAAGGCGTCCAATACTGCCAGGATAACGGCCTCGGTGGAATGGGCTGGCCTAAAGCCAGCTTGGTTGGGTTCGGGGTAGCAAGAGCTCTCGATGAAATTAGAGAGACAGCGGGTGACATGGGCCTCAAGGAGCTTGGACAGGTAGGGCAGGAGGGAAATGGGACGATAGTTAGAGAGGTTGGCAGGGTCTGCTCCTGGTTTCTTCAGCAATGGCACTAGAATGGCCTCCTTGAAAGAGCTGGGGACCGTGCCAGTGCTGAGGGAAGCATTCAGCAAGGGAAGGATACCATCCGGTAGAGTGAGACAGACATCTCTGAAGACTGAGGGAGGGCAGCAGTCATTGGGGGAGCCTGACTTGATACGGGCCGAGAGCTCTGACAGGGTGCTCGGGTTGAGGGCGGGGAAGTGGGTCAGGGACAGATGATTTAGGGGAGAGGAATCCCCAGACCTTACAGGGGTGAGGGGAGGGATGGAGTTCTTGATGTTAGCTATTTTTTCGATAAAAAAGGAATTCAGAGCGTTGCATGTCTCTAGTGTAGGAACCCGAGTCGGGAGGGTTCTGTCATCCGATGTGAGATCATTCATGATTTTGAAGATTTCTTTTGATTTATTATGGGCGGAAAGGATTCTGTCAGAGACGCGAGTAGATTTGGCCAAGGATATCGCGTTTTTATAGTCTTTACGGGCCACGACAAAGAGCATTCTGTCGGTATCGGAGTAGTTGCGTCTCCAGTTCCGTTCTAACTGGCGTAACTTTTCTGTGCTTTAAGTGTACTAGAGAACCATCTGTGTGAATTACTGTGTCTGGTGCGTGGAAATGCAGTGAGAGGAGCAAACCGGTCACTGGCTGTTTGTAGCCATTTGGTGGTGTCCCCATCCATTGACTCGACACTGGCGTCAGAGTCGGTGGTGAGGCAAGTATTGGCCAGGAAGTCGAGGAAGCCTTGGGAGTCATAGGAGCTCCATTTGCGCGAAAGCCCACCTGCCAGGATAGGGGCCTTGACCCTGCCTCGGACTGAGATGGTCGCGTCGATCAGGTGGTGATCCGACCAAATGCAGGGGTAGATGACTGGGCGAGATAGTACTAGGTCGTGGGTCCAGATGTGGTCAAGGGTATGGCCCTTAATGTGGGTGGGAGTAGTGATTTGTTGGACCAGGTTGAGGCTGGTTAAGGCTTCGAATAATTTCGTAGCATGAGGACCAGCTTTGTCATCGTTAAACCAGTAGTTGAAGTCGTCGTAGAGGGAGATTCTGGCGTAGTGCGTCATGAGGTTTGCAGTCCAGTGAGGTGAGCTGGATAATCTCATTACACTAAACAGCTTGCCTAAGGAGCGTGCTCTTTGTTTTTCATTTCTGGTTTCTAAACCTCCCATTGCACTTCGTGTACTAATCCTAATATTGTCCCTTGTATATTTGGGGGAGGTGGTAGTGCCTATTCTACCACATTTGCATCATGGCACATTCAGAAGGCTCTCGCTTGGAGGAAGATGAACCATAGCGTTTACCCTCTCCATGCTTTTCTAGGATTTCTAAAACGCTAGACTGCATCGTACAAACACTGACCAAGTTGGGTGTGGGCAAGGGGACCAGTATCCTCTGTGCAAGGGAAATTCTTTGACTCATACTCACGGTTACAGCTAAATTAAATTGTGATGGACTAGTCATATGATTATAATACCTTCATTGGCATAGTTCCAACTATTTTCAGGGAGTAAAATGGAAGTACTCCTGAGGCCGGGCTTACATCCCTCACCCTTAAAAAAAAATGTAACATAGTGGGGAGCAGCGGGCGACGGCTAATAGGTCAAGGGAGCCGTGGGTTGAAAAAGTTTGGGAACCACTGCTATAACAGTAAAGAACTCTCGCATTAACTAGTTTGAATGTTGAAAAGGGAATCTCAGGCAATGGGGCGGGGGATGAGGAGGAGATTCATGCTTTTGTTATAAGCAAAACTGAGGACATTAGCTGGTGGTCATTCTCCTTTCTTCAGCGCACTATAGCATCAAATGACTGGTGAGTGAAAATATCAGAAGACTATTGGAAAACACGCAAGGGGAGGAATCACTGTGTGAGACCCAAAAGAGAGTCAGCACCTGATATGGTACAGAACAGTATTACTGGAGTGTGTATAGAGAATTAAATGTGTTCCTACAGTGTTCGAAGGACACAACATCAAGGGATATGTCCAGGAGGTGCTTCACTTGATTTGCAACCACCATGACATGGCCTATGTTTGAACAAACACATTAGGTAAATTCCTTTGTAGTCTGCAAGGACCCAATACCAGATATACTGTGAAGGTACTACTCTTTTGAAGCTTAAGAACTAATAATGGACAACATCCAGATGAAAGTGCAGTAATCTTTATGAGCACAAGACACAGCCATACCAAGATCTCTCAGTAGTTACTTTGAGAAAGTTAAGAGAATTTCGATCAATTCTTAACCGTATGCGTGCGGGCGGAATTCCGCCCGTACGCTGGGTTTTGCGAAACCGCACTTTACGTGACGAGCTGGGCTCGTCATGAGCGTGCGAGGAGGCTACGCCATGACGAGCCCAGCTCGTCATGAGCGTCGAAGGGGTTAAGAGACCACAACATCTCGTATCCTTGGGGAAACTGGTTCAAATTCAATTCTCATGTAATGATAAGATTAAGGCATGATCCTTGGTGGAAGCAAGGCTTCCTGTGAAGACTTGCAAGGTGAAAGGAGCAGAGACTAAATGTCAGGCTCAGAGGGCCCAAATAACCCAGAGATTTTGGATGGCAAGGGACCCAAGCTAAAGATTATTTGCCGCAATGTGAGGGGACTAAATCCATCTGTGAAATGGGTCACTATTCGAACATAGTTGTTGGGTTTGCCACAGGAATTGAGCATGTTACAGGAGTTTTACTTGATTCAGAGGGACTGGGGCATGCTGTAGTTGGAATGGCTGTTCATCACGAAAATACTTTACATTACGAAAGGATCAACAAAAGCATTGGCAAAACCAAGAGTTCTCACTTTGATTCAAGAAACAAGGGCATTCACATTTTCATGCCCTTCAAATGTTGAAATTGGCACTTTAACAATGCACACTGCAGTACCTTAGGCTGTTACCAAACTGCCCTCAAGTTGGACACAAATGCTTTTTGAAGCAGGCTGTGGTGCATTAGCTGTGTCTAAAAGTCAGTTTGCCCATTCTTCACAAACTGCTACCTCAGGAAAGGCATTTGATCTATGGACTGCAGAGGGGAGGTAATCAATCAATCAATCAAGGACATTTATAGAGCGCACTACTTACCTGGAGGGTCTCAAGGCGCTTGGGGGGGGGGGGTGCTGCTACTGCTCGAACAGCCAGGTCTTGAGTTTCTTCCTGAAGGAGAGGTGGTCTTGGGTCAGGCGCAGGTCGGTCGGGAGGGAGTTCCAGGTCTTGGCGGCCAGGTGGGAGAAGGACCTTCCTCCTGTTTTCGTTCTTCGGATGCGGGGGACGGCGGCGAGGGCGTGACTGGCTGATCGGAGGTGGCGTTTGGGAGCATAGAAGTTGATGCGGTTGTTGAGGTAGCTCGGGCCTTGATCGTGTAGGGCTGTGTGCGCGTGGGTGAGGAGACGGAAGGTGATTCTCTTGTTGACGGGGAGCCAGTGCAGGTCTCTCAGATGTCCGGAGATGTGGCTGCGTCGGGGGATGGCGAGGATGAGTCTGGCTGAGGCGTTCTGGATCCGCTGGAGTCTCTTCTGGAGCTTGGCGGTGGTTCCGGCGTAGAGGGCGTTGCCGTAGTCCAGTCGGCTGGTGACGAGGGCCTGGGTGACAGTCTTCCTGGTCTCGGTGGGGATCCACCGGAAGATCTTCCGTAGCATGCGCAGGATGTTGAAGCATGACGAGGAGACGGCGTTGACTTGTCTGGTCATGGAGAGGGAGGAGTCCAGGATGAAGCCCAGGTTGCGTGCGTGGTCTGTCGGTGTGGGTGCGGTGCCCAGGGCGGGGGGCCACCAGGAGTCGTCCCAGGCGGAGGGCGAGGAGCCCAGGATGAGGACTTCCGTCTTGTCTGAGTTCAGTTTCAGGCGGCTGGTCGTCATCCACTCGGCTACATCTTTCATCCCTTCGTGAAGGTTGGCTCTGGAAGCGGCGGGGTCGTTGGTCAGGGAGAGGATCAGCTGGGTGTCATCGGCGTAGGAGATGATGTTCAGGTTGTGTTGGCGTGCGATGGGCGCGAGGGGGCTCATGTAGACGTAGAAGAGGGTGGGGCTCAGCGAGGATCCTTGAGGGACGCCGCAGATGACTTCGGTGGCCTCTGACTTGTACGGTGGTAGACGGACTCTCTGTGTTCTTCCGTCGAGGAAGGAGACGATCCATTCCAGTGCCTTCTCCTGAATTCCGACGTTGCTGAGGCGCTGCACTAGGGTGCGGTGGCAGACAGTGTCGAATGCCGCGGAGAGGTCTAGGAGGATGAGGGCCGCTGTTTCTCCGTTGTCCATCAGGGCTCGGATGTCATCGGTGGCAGCGATGAGGGCGGTCTCGGTGCTGTGGTTGGCTCGGAAGCCAGACTGTGAGGGGTCGAGGGATCCATTCGCCTCGAGGAAGGCGGCCAGCTGTTTGTTGACGGTCTTCTCGATGACTTTGGCTGGAAACGGGAGGAGCGAGATGGGGCGGTAGTTCTTGAGTTCGGTGGGGTCCGCTGTTGGTTTCTTTAGTAGAGCGCTGAGTTCGGCGTGCTTCCAGCTCTCCGGGAAGGTGGCGGTGTCGAAGGAGGTGTTGATGATGTCCCGCAGGTGGGGTGCGATGACAGCGTCGGCCTTGTTGAAGACGTGGTGAGGGCAGGGGTCGGTCGGAGATCCGGAGTGGATGGAGTTCATCATGCGGACGGTGTCATCGGTGCTGATCGGAGTCCAGGCGCGGAGGGTGGTGGTGGGCGGCGTTGCTGCGGTCGTTGTGTGCGATGGTTGAATGCTGAAGCTGTTGTGTATGTCCGCGATCTTGTTGTGGAAGTAGGAGGCGAGGGAGTTGCAGAGGTCTTGCGATGGGGTGATGTCGTTGTTTCCGGCGTTGGGGTTGGAGAGCTCTTTCACGATGTTGAAGAGTTCCTTGCAGTTGTGTGCGTTGTTGTCCAATCGGTCCTTGAATGCAGTTTTCTTGGTGGCGCGGATCAGGTAGGTTATGTAAAGTGGCGTTGGTGTGTTTGGTGGCTATGGTATGTAGGCTGGCTACTGGAGAATAGTCCCTGTGGTTTGGGTAGGTTAGTTAGTAGGTTTAGTAGATACGGATGGTAAGTTTCAGACCATTGTATGTTAGATAAGTAAGGTATTTTAGGTTAGGTATGGAAGGTTGGTTATGATAGGTTAGGTAAAGTAGTTTTTATGATAGGTGTTGTAGCTAGGTTGTGTAGGTATAGTAGGTATGATAAGGTATATATGGAAGCAAGGCATACTTGATGTACCCCCTGGTAACTATAAATGACCACGTGCTAATAATATCCCTTCCTAAGGAAAGGTATCACCAATAAAACAAGTTACACCTTCCTGACCCCTACATTATGAGGGTAAAGAAGCATTGAGTCTCAAGTACTAAGTTACACTTGATTGGAGATTGACCCTATTCATGCCAAGTTCAGTTAAAGAAAAAACACTTCCAGGGCTCCACACCTCCCAAATAAAAAAAAGTGTTTTGGGTTGTTCAGAATACTGTGCCACACCAGGTTTTGGAACACAAAAAGGCAAAGAAATGACGCAGAGTGTAAACAAAGAACAAGAACAGAAAGACACAAAAGGTTGATTGACTCAGACACAATACAGTACAAATACAAAGATACAAAAGGTACATGCAGCTAAAGCAAAGAAACACAAATTGTGCACATGGAAGGAACACAAAAAAGAAATTAATTATAGACAGGCAGATCATGCAGAAAACAGAGAAAATGTACACATAGAAGGAGCACAGTAACTCAAATAAAAGAGGTAGAAGGAAACCGAGGGAGGAAGAGATAAAGAAGCTACATGTGGAAGTAAGAACTAAACACAAAAGTGGCACAGATGAGGCACAGGGGCAAGACTCACAAATGCAGAGGGAGACCTGATTTATAGAAGAGATATGAAAGAAATGCAAAAATAAAATACACAGAAAGAGGGAAGACATACATGGGGTAATGAAACACAACTGGTAGTTTAGGGACACACAAAAGGCAATTGGCAGCACAAGGGTATTCACGGGATAGGATACAGATACACCGAGGGGCAAGAGAGCCACAGAAAATACACCAAAACATAACAAGAGAGGCACAGACATGCAGAAGGAACACAGATGCAGATGAAGCACATGGCAGATGCATGCAGATATAAAAGGTACACACTACAAAGGTACAAATGGGACACACAGGAGCAGCAAGTACATACATGAAAAAGGATAACAGACAAAAGAGAAACTAGGCAGGAGAAGAGGCCTGAAAAAGGAAAACAGACAATGCCAAAGAAAATCAAATAGGTGCCACATGAGATAGTTGAAGAAGGTTCACAGAGACATAGAAGAATCAGGCACAGATGGAGCATAGAGACAGTTCAGTTAAGAAGTGCAAGGAAGAGTCACAAGGGCAAAAGGACCACCAAGACAGAAGGCAAAAGAAGGGGATAAATGCATAGACAAGGCACAATGAAATTACAGGAAAGACATTAGGATTAAGCACAGAAAGAAGTTGAAAAAGACACTGTAAAGGGGGAGAGGATTAAAGAGCACTGAGAAGCAGTACACAACGTATCTTGACAAAGCAACAGAGAGAGAGAGAGGCAGGCAGGCTCTGGAGCAAAGTTGTTATGTTGGATGAATCATTCGAAATACAATGGCTTCCATTTCTACACTCTGCACAACAGCCATGCTGCAGAGCCTTGCACAACAGTGCTGTGTAAAGAAATGCTATACACCACTGTTTAAGGTACATACAGCCAAACAAGTGGAGCTTACAGGCTCTGACTGTGCACAATGGTTTTGTACTGAGACCTCAACTGTGCTTGATCCAATCAGAGATGTGATAGAGTAAGCATGTGCAAGGAGAGAGAAAGGTCATGCACTGCCCCCCTCCTCGGTCGCTCTCATGCACTTGAACATTCTTTTCGGCTTATTTCTTTCAGGCAAGACCTTGACACACAAGCATTCATGTAAACGCTCTACTCTACACAATTGCCCCTTTATTTTGCACCTACCTCCCCGACCCCCAAAGGCCCACCCACATTGGGACAAGCATTCAAGGGCAAGTGGCAGCTCCTGGTGTGCCAAATGACCACTGGGACCAAAATCCTCGGCGGATTTAGAGACAGGCCATTGTGCACACACTATCAGCGCAGCTGTAGAAATATCTAGGGCCACACTAGGGTCCTGCTTCAAGTCCAGTGGGGGATTGGGAGAGGTAGGGAAATAAAACTTGCTATGAGCTGCCAGGCAGGAGTATGTGACGGGGCAGTGAGGGCTTAAATTGCATGCCAGGCACTCTATTTCTACATGAGCAATCCCAGCACGAATAAGGGGAGCAGCTCTGTGTGGTTACACACATTACAAAATAGTACAGGGGAGCAAATGGAAAGATTGCGGGGCATAGGGAATAAAGTAAGTGTGCACTTGGAAGGGATAGTGGGGTCTGCTCCATAGGGAGAAGTAGAAAGATAGAGGGGCAAATGGAGAGAGTGTTTGGACTGTGGGGAAAACTATAAGCATGTACAAGCGTGGAACTATTTTTAACATTGTTCAAATCTGCAGACTGCTGTGGACAGATCACCAAAGCTGATGGACAACCCCTAAAACAATTTTTAACACCAGATGAACCACAGTAGCCAATGATAAAAGGAACTATCCTACAGCCACATTCTGTATAGGTTTGTTTGTACAGGATGTGCGCTGGATGTACAGTATGAGTTCTTATCAAAGAGCTGAAGGTGCTTGGCAATATGATGCAGGATGGTATACCTGAGATTTCATGGACACTTTTCCCAAGGTTATACCAGAAAATTAGGGCTGGTTAAGATGGGCTTTCTGAGGTTCACTATTTCAACACCTAACATAGGACAGGATCACTTCCTGCTAGACACAATTATGGAATCCTAGTGGTTGTGAAAGGACAGAGATTACAGGCGAAGATCTGAAAACAGTGATGGAGGCAGATAAGGTCCAGGCATAGACTGCATGGAATGGTGGCATTCACTGTGACTGTGGAGGAGTAGTTTAACTCATTGGTTCTCGGAGACATTTTGAGAGACTTGCACGAGGACAAATTAAACTAGACTTTTAAATATGCAATCCATAAATCATATACAAACCTAAACCATTTTCAGATCAGCACTTGAAAACGGTAAGGAGCGTAATAGTGGAGTGTACTACTAGCTCAGACCTTGAGCTTGATTTGGCACCTCACTGATGCTGTGTAGAAGATGGGGATTACATGATGACCTGCTTGGAAAATCAGGTGGTATGGTTGTTCTTTGCTGCTGCATCCATGTTAAACAAAACTAGCTCAGCAGTAGGGCAATGATGAAAGCGTAGATTACAGCGTTAAAGGGACAATACAAGTTGTTGTCGGCCATCAAAAGGTATGAAGGAAAAGTTCTGGTGATTGCAAGTAGAAAAGGAAAACTTCTTACTCTTGAAGGTAAAACAAAGAGATTGTATGAAGGGAAAAGGAATATGCTACTTACCAGTATGCATCTGTTCTTGGCATGTAGGGCTGCTGACATTTATATCTATGCATAGATCGCCGCCTAGTGATGGGTCCGGCTGATTGCACATTGTTGTCCTGGAAGAGTCTTCGAAGTATCACGAGATAGGTGGCTCCTCCCCTGGACTACAGTGCGCATGGGCATCCAGTCCATGCTCAGATTGTTTTTCGCCATTGAGGCAGAGATGGAGTGAGATATAGTAAGTGATGACCATGCGTTAGAATGAGTGTAAACGCTACAGCTGCGACAGGCACCGGGGAGGAGGGCGGGCGATATAAATGTCAGCAGCCCTACATGCCAAGAACAGATGCATACTGTTAAGTACCATATTCTGTTCGAGGCATGTGGGCTGCTGAATTTATATCTATGCATAAAATAAATAGCAGTACCCTCCTTATTGGCGGTTGCCCGTGCCAGCTGCAGCAGTCTGAAAGAGAGTTCTGAGAACAGCCTGACCTACAGCAGCTTGCTGTTTTGAGTGTACATCCACGCAGTAGTGTTTGGTGAATGTGTGTATGGTGGTCCATGTAGCTGCTCTACATATGTCCTCTAGAGGAATGTTACCTAAGAAAGCCATGGATGCCCCCATTTTCCGTGTGGAATGCCCTCTTGGGGGAACTGTTAACGTGCGTTTAGCCCTTTGATAGCAGATCTGGATGCACTTAACAATCCATCTGGCTATACCTGATTTAGAAATTGGATTGCCTTTGTGTTGTGGAGAGAAGGCAACGAATAGTTGTTTAGTTTTCCTGAAGTCTTTAGTTCTGTCAATGTAATACAGGAGAGCCCTTTTAACATCAAGTGTGTGTAGTGCTCTGTCTGCCACTGAATCAGGATTTGGGAAGAATACAGGTAGTTCGATAGTTTGGTTAATGTGGAACTGTGAAACTACCTTGGGCATAAACTTGGGGTTGGTGCGCAGCACATCCCTATTAGCATGAATTTGAATGAAGGGTTCCTGAATAGTGAGGGCTTGCAGCTCACTAACTCGTCGGAGTGATGTAATTGCGACCAGAAAAGCCACTTTCCATGTGAGAAATTGTATTTCACAAGAGTGGAGAGGTTCAAATGGTGGGCCCATGAGCCTGGTGAGGACTATGTTGAGGTTCCAAACCGGCGAAGGCGGGTGTCTTGGAGGAATGACCCTTTTTAGTCCCTCCATAAATGCTTTAATGGCTGGCACTCTGAAAAGGGATAGGTGCTGTCTATTTTGAAGATAAGCCGCCATTGCTGCTAAATGTATCCTGATAGAACTATACGCTAGGTTACACCTGTACAGGTGCAGCAAATAGCATATGATGTTTTGCGTGGAAGCATCAAGTGGATTTATGTTATTGTTGGTGCAATAGATAACAAAACGCTTCCATTTTGCCGCGTAGCAGGCCCTGGTGGTGAGACGCCTAGCTTCCTTTATGATGTCCATACAGTCAGGAGGTAGATGGAGGTAGCCAAACTCTATGACCTCAGGAGCCATATTGCAAGGCTCAACTGCTGCGGATCTGGGTGCTGAATGTCTCCATGGCTCTGAGTGAGGAGACTGGGTGTGAGTTTTAGGCGCTGGTGGGGAACCACGGAAAGTTCTAGGAACGTGGTGTACCATGCCTGTCTCGCCCACGTTGGAGCAACCAGGATGAGCGTCATGGAGTGTTGCCTCAGTTTGCGTGCCACTAGCGGTATGAGTGGTGCTGGAGGAAAGGCGTACGCAAATTTGTTCGACCAGTTCATCCATATCGCATTGCCCCGAGACTGCGGGTGTGGAAACCTGGCGGCGAAGGCACGGCATTTTGCGTTTTCGTGTGTGGCGAAGAGGTCTATCTCTGGATGACCCCACTGCTGGAAATAGTGCTGGAGCACTGAAGGATGTATCTCCCACTCGTGCATTTGGTGGCTGTGTCTGCTGAGCAGATCCGCCATCTGGTTGTCTTTGCCCGGGAGGTGTTCCGCCATGAGGAACATGTTCCTCTGAATGGCCCACTTCCACATGCACTGCGCTAGGTGTGACAATTGTGGGGAGTGTGTCCCTCCCTGCTTCTGGATGTAATACATGGCAGTCATGTTGTCCGTCCGGATCAACACGACTTTGTTGCAGAGATGCAACTTGAATGCCTTCATTGCCTTGAAGATTGCCATCAGTTCCAATAGGTTGATGTGCATTTTCTGCTGTTGCGGTGTCCATAGCCCCTGCACTGTATAGTGGAGGACATGCGCCCCCCAGCCCTGGAGAGATGCGTCCGTTGTCAGTACTATCTGTGGCACAGGCTCCTGGAACGGTCGTCCCCTGCAAAGGTTTTGTGTGTTCCACCAATGCAGAGAGTTGTATGCACGACCGGTCACCAACACTAGGTCTTTTAGCTGTCCATGAGCCTGGTTCCACTGTCGTGCCAAGCATTCCTGAAGCGGACGCATGTGTAGTCTCGCGTGGGGGACTATAAAGATGCAGGAGGCCATCATGCCTATCAGTTGCATGAACACCTGCGCTGGGAGTGAGTGTTGTGACCTGAATCTCTGAATGAGCACTTGCATGCTGTTGACTCTCGCTGAGTTTGGTTGCGCTGTGGCAGCGAGCGTGTTTATTTCCGCACCTAGGTACTGCTGTACATGTGCGGGTTGAAGGTGGGACTTTTGGTAATTGAGCGAAAATCCCAGACTGTGTAGGAGGTGAATTGTGCGGGACATGTGGTCGGCACACTGCTGGGCTGACTTTGCCTGTACAAGCCAGTCATCCAGATACGGATAGACATGGATGTGTTGCCGCCGAAGATGCGCGGCAACTGTCGCCAAGCACTTCGTAAACACTCTGGGGGCCGTAGTGACCCCGAAAGGCAGGACCTTGAACTGGTAATGCTGGTTGTTGATGGTGAACCTGAGATACTTTCTGTGACTGGGGTGAATGGGAATGTGGAAGTAGGCATCCTTTAGATCTAATGTTGCCAGGAAATCTCCTTGACTGAGCAACGGCAGAACTTACTGTAACGTTAACATGTGAAAGTGTTCTGACAGGATGTATTGGTTTAGAGGTCTGAGGTCTAGAATGGGCCGCAGAGACCCGTCTTTCTTTGGGATTAAGAAGTACAGAGAGTACACCCCTGTACCCTGCTGTTCTAAAGGCACGAGTTCTATGGCGCCCTTTTGCAGCATGGATATGACTCCCTGCTGCAATAAGTGCATGTGCTCGGCGGACATAGGCCGGTGCCTTGGGGGTATGTTGGGCGGGGTGGAGGTCAGTTCTAGACAATAACCGCGTTGTATAAGTTGTCTCACCCACCTGTCCGTGGTAATGCTTTCCCAGACTGGCAGGAACTGCTGGAATCTCCCCCCGACCGGTGTTATATGGTCGGGGGGCAGTGACAAGACGTCACTGCTTGTTAGTGGTGGAGGACCTGGTGTTATTATTTCCACGTCCTCTGCCTTTGCTGCTGTTCCCACGGTATCCACCCCTATTGTTCTTGTTATAGGTGGTTTGTGTGCCCCCCTTGGTGTACTGGGCTTGTTGCGACGCTTGTCCTCTTGAGGCTCCCCTGTTACCGGAGCGACGAAAGGAACCGCCCCTGAACTGCTGAGACTGCAGAGCTCCCATGGATTTCGCAGTTTCAGTGTCTTTTTTAATCTTGTCAAGAGTGGTGTCCACCTCCGGACCAAACAGAAAGTCAGGGTTTACTGGCTGATTGAGCAGGGTAGTTTGGATATCCGATTTAAACCCAGAGATGCGGAGCCAGGCATGCCTCCTGAGCATAACGCTAGTGTTTATGGCCCTAGCTGCTGTGTCGGCTGCATCCAATGCGCACTTAATGGACGCGTTGGAGATTAACTTCCCCTCTTGTATAAACATTTCTGCCCCTTCCTTATAAGCATCTGTCAGGTGTTGCAGTAACTGCTCTAACGTGTCATAGTGTGCCCTGTCATATCTGGCTAACAGGGCCTGGGTATTGGAGATTCTCCAAATATTAGCAGCTTGAGCTGCCACACGTTTTCCAGAGGCCTCTAAGATCTTGGACTCTTTGTCCGGAGGAGAAGCATCACCCGTTGTCTGAGAGTTCGCTCTTTTGCAAGCATTAGCCACTACTAAGGAGTCTAGTGGGAGTTGTCCCCTGATGTAGGTAGGATCCACAGGCGCAGGCCGGTACTTCCTCTCAATCCTTGGGTTCACCACCCTTGCTTTAGTGGGCTCTTTAAAAATGTCACTCGCACGTTTGAGCACACCCTTGAGCATAGGCAGAGTTTTTATAGACCTTTCTGAAGTGGAGAACGTATCAAAAAGAAAGTCTTCCTCCACTGGGTCAGCGTGCATATCTACGTCATGGTTATGTGCCGCCCTCTCAATCAGTGCGTTGAACGCAGCAGTATCTTCAGTAGGTGAAGGCTTGATAGCATATGAAAGAGTATATGGGGTGGTGTGTGGCTCAGCAGGGTCCACAGTGTGAGCCCATGGCTGGGACTCATCTTGATCAGGGTCTATGGGATAGTTAAACTGGTCCTCATTGTCCCCTTCTTCCACATCCTCAGTGACATTTGTGGGAGAGTAGGTATAGTCCTGATCATATGATTGCATGGTCTCAAAAAGAACAGGAGAGGTGGTAGAGTCTCTCTTTTTCTTTAGCGGTATCCTATAATGTTCCATAGGCGTTTCAGGCCTGATTTTTCGCTTGTAAATGGTGAGTCGACCCGATTCGGAGTTGATGTAGAGCTTGGACTGGTTGTCGTGGGACGGTGGCTGGAACACAACGTTGTCCGACCGAGGCTGAGTGGTTGCGGCAACCGACGTCGACTTGGAAGAGTCGGTAGCCTGTGTATGTAGAACCTGTTTAGGCCGTGCTGTAGGGGGTAGTCCGAACTTCACTGGCGCCACAAGCATCGGCGACGGACTGACTTTTTTCGATGGCGGCGGTGTCTTCGATTCGACCGACTTCGACAGTTCAGTGCGTTTGAGGCCGTGCGTCGATTTTGCAGGAACGCCCATGGTCTTCGACGCGTTCGGGTCTTTCGATCCAACTTTCATCTTCGGGTCGAAAGCCTTGACCAACAGTGGCTTCTTGTTTTTCGGATCGATGGTCCTTTGGGCCTCGAGTCCTTCGGAAGAGCCGCCATCTTTGGATCCGGCAGTCGACGTCGACGGAAGAGTGACGTGTTTCACTGCAGACACAGGCGTAGTCGCTCCGATCTTCGGCTCGACGCCCCCTCTTGACCCTGAGGGGTCGACCGTACGTTTCGACTTGGAGTGTCCCGCTTGAACGGGCTCCGTTCCATCGTCGATCGTCGAGGGCCTTTGGTGTCGAAAGGCAGAAAAGTCTTCTGAAGTCCAGTCGAAAGAACTGGAAAGGTAAAAGGCCCCGAACGAAAGACAATACCTACGCCCCTAAGGCCTTTTGGCCTCAAAAAAGAGTAACTAAAAAATATACCAAACTTGAGTTAAGAAGTACATCCGAACCCAATGGTGGAGAAAAACAATCTGAGCATGGAGTGGATGCCCATGCGCACTGTAGTCCAGGGGAGGAGCCACCTATCTCGTGATACTTCGAAGACTCTTCCAGGACAACAATGTGCAATCATCCGGACCCAACACTAGGCGGCGATCTATGCATAGATATAAATTCAGCAGCCCACATGCCTCGAACTAAACCAGTTATGCTACTGCCAAGCTGGATGAGAATCAAAATGGTCACATCTATAATGTAAGAATATGAAGGGCATTGTTTAGGGCACTGGCAAAGCAAAACTGTTTAGAAACATCAAGCCCTTTATACAGGGTACCGTGTAAAGGAAGAGGCACCTACTTGAAGGAAAGACAAATGCAGAGCCTCACACCAGAGCAATTTGAGACACTGAAGGCCCCCCAACAGGGTGGAAGAAATGATTTCAGGAATTGACATGTTCATAGCTAAAGGGCCTGTTTCTATAAAACGTTTAGTAGGGTGTTGTCCCAGACATTGGTTTAACTTTACAGTTCCTCCAACAAAGCTGTAGGACCATGCCCTGTATAGAGAGGTTTGTATTGAGCTGAACATTGCCACCATCTTTTCTAGGGGGAAGAACCATTAACCAATCTAGAGAAGAAGGATCATTCTACAGTCTGGCATAGAACTGCAGAGTCCCAGCATCTGTTACAGTTTTAGGTACAACCACAACTGCCCGAGTGACTGCTTAAAAGAGCCAGAGGAAACAAGGAATTCTGCAGTACTTAACATGACAGAGGAATTTAAACCCCATGGCAACCCAGAGAACTGAAGATTAAATCTCTAGGGAACAAAACCCAAGTCCCTACTTACTCTTAACCAGCAATTTTCAAAACAAAGTCTGTTTAAAGTGAATCGCAGTCCAGTGCATTCTTAATGGGTTATGCAAGTAAAGCTCACCACAACGTCACAAGGTTTGCACAGAAGTATGACTCCTCATGAACCTGTAGTTCAAGAGCTTACGCATCTTAGGTACATGCATCCTCCATGTATAAATAAGAGTTCTTTTCCTCCAGTCGTGCATATGATGTCTACAGTTTGCATGTTTCACATGTGTGGGATCAGGAAGGTGTGTGCAGGGCAGAACAGAGACGGAGTAGAAAAATCATTTTAAGAGGGTTACCTAGATTTATAAATGTTGCGAAATGTACAAGACAAGAAGAAAACCAACTAAAAAACACAATATAGCAACTCCTAGCTAGCCAGCTTTAATTTATCCATGGTTCAGATAGGTCATAGTCCGTGGAATATCGTTTCATAGAATGTTTCAGTCAGTATGATGTCTTTTTATATGTTTTTTCATTTACAAGTAAATAGCTTAAGCTATAAACCTCAGATGTAAAATAGTGCAACACTTGAGATGGTGTCGGACTCTTCATCCTAATTATTCTAAGCCAGATCCGTAAGGGGCACTACGCATTAAAACTTAAAGGAAATATGCAGTCTGGGAAAGATAGCAAGTGAGTTGTGTTGTGGTCTCTGTTGATAGTCAAAGAGAAATTTTTGGAAATACGCCCCTCTGTAAAGTACCTACTAGAAAATTACATAACTAGAGGTGAACTCACCCAAGCTAGCAGCAGCTTCACTGGATTTCACCCATCATGTTTAAAAAGTGTTGGCTGCTTGCTGTCATCTGCAAGCTGCCCACTGCCTGAACTTCCTAATGCTTCAGTTGATGTCCAGCTTCTGAAGAAAGGGAGGTCCTACATGAAAGGAGAGGCCCAACAATAAATGTCAATTGCTACTGTGGGGTGTTGTGGAAAAATGTTTCCAGTATATAAGCAAGCACGATAAAGCACTATCCATTTCATGGATTACTTCTTTTGTGCCACTGAGATCTTGCTTTTCTCACATCTGGGCAAAGTGTTCTACAACAAATGGCACACATATTTGCATATCACCAAAAGAAAAGATGGCTTAGTGAATGCATGTCAGTAATCTCTAGAAAAAGGATACTCCTGTTTCTTGGCCAGTTCCTTAAAATAAAAACTGCTTCTAAAACAACATCCTAAAAACAGGCAGGTTCTTTCTGACAAAATACATACCTATGTTGCAATCTATATACAAAACTAGGTCTTTCCAGGTGTAAGACAATATTGGCCACTCAGTACATATTTGATCTGCTAGTATAGTGCCTTACAGTTCTTAATGTGCCACAATGTTGTTTGAGATAGTAGAACCTGTGGCAAGATTACTAAAAGAGTTGCCATTGAAGCCGTGACTTTCTTCCCCCAGAACTCACTTATCCAAGTGAATGCCCTCAAAATAGAGTCCCTCTCAATTGCATATTGAAAGGGCCAAGATGTAGGACAAGGCACAGAGCCTTAGAAAGAAAGAACAGGCTCTTTGAGCTTAAAGGTACACTTGTAGACAAACATTGCAGCAATCTTAAATTGATGGGTCTAACTTAATTTTAAATAGATTTTATAACAGCACACAATACAACACATTGGTAATGCACTAATAAAACATGTAATCACTGGCGTGATGTTCAACAGCACCACACCATTCGTCAAGAGTGTGGCTTCACAAACTTGTGTGAAGCATCTGGCCAAGCAAATTAAATGTATCTGATGGAACCTAATAGTGTCCCACATTTATACTGAAACCACAAAGTTAGTCCAGAGAAGTAACATTGTTACACCAGGAACAGTGAGAAAGAGAAGATACAAAGTCTGAAAAACTAGAAAAAGTACCCATCAGCCCACTCAAAAGTGGAATCTCGTCATCTGGGTTATTTGCGTTGGAAAATGGTGTTCTATAGGCTCCTCCTCAAGGAGAATCTGAGGCTGCCTAATTTCGGTCCCAGTGGTTGAGCATTCAACCAAAGAAGATGACAGTGTGTGAGTTGAAGGGGCAAAAGTTGCAGTGCTCAAAAGAAGACAAAGGAAAATGATCCACGTGATTTAAAAATACCTACTTTGATGTCATAAGAAAAACTTTATTAGGTCTGTCCATCAATGTGGTATCATTAAAAGCAGTGTAATGATAGCATGCAAGGAATTGCTATTCACCATGTGTGTTATTTGGTCAACATGTTTCAGCCTTAACCGGCTTTCGTCAGGACCTATGATGTACTACTGCAACACTTACTTAATGTGATGTGATAGGTAATCTACACCCACTCTCCAATTTCCAATAGAAAATTGGTGTATCTTCTCCTGTATATACAATGTTGGAAACAAAAACAAGACAGGGTTAAGAGTATACACATCTGTCGCATGTTTCTCATGTTTCTGTGCAAGTTACGTATTTGATTTGATTTGAGGCCTCCTTTACCCTGAGCAGTTGCCAGGTGAGGTGAGGTTCTTTCTCCCTTCAACTAGGGTGAGTGAAAATCATTAAATCAAATACGTAACTTGCACAGAAACATGAGAAACATGCGACAGATGTGTATACTCTTAACCCTGTCTTGTTTTTGTTTCCAACATTGTATATACAGGAGAAGATACACCAATTTTCTTTTGGAAATTGGAGAGTGGGTGTAGATTACCTATCACATCACATTAAGTAAGTGTTGCAGTAGTACATCATAGGTCCTGACGAAAGCCGGTTAAGGCTGAAACATGTTGACCAAATAACACACATGGTGAATAGCAATTCCTTGCATGCTATCATTACACTGCTTTTAATGATACCACATTGATGGACAGACCTAATAAAGTTTTTCTTATGACATCAAAGTAGGTATTTTTAAATCACGTGGATCATTTTCCTTTGTCTTCTTTTGAGCATTGCAACTTTTGCCCCTTCAACTCACACACTGTCATCTTCTTTGGTTGAATGCTCAACCACTGGGTCCGAAATTAGGCAGCCTCAGATTCTCCTTGAGGAGGAGCCTATAGGACACCATTTTCCAACGCAAATAACCCAGATGACGAGATTCCACTTTTGAGTGGGCTGATGGGTACTTTTTCTAGTTTTTCAGACTTTGTATCTTCTCTTTCTCACTGTTCCTGGTGTAACAATGTTTTCTCTGGACTAACTTTGTGGTTTCAGTATAAATGTGGGACACTATTAGGTTCCATCAGATTTATTTCAGACTGTTGGTACCTCCCGTGTGTTTAACTGTCAAGTTGGGGGACTAGGTACCATTTGGTCTATAAAAACATTTCCCCTCGGACCCTCTACCACTTCTTTTGTCTTTTTGTCAAGCAAATTAAATACCTTCCTCCAAATGTTTCACCCTCAGTCCCAAAGGGTACTCCAGGGAAGTCTTAATTCCTTGGAAAGCATCACCTTTTTTCATTTTGTTTTTGCAGATCCCTTCTCCAAGAAAGGGTCACTCGGCATCGAAAACATGGCTTTTTGCACCCATCAAGCACAAGCAGAGTTTTCTTGCAGTCACTTCGTTTATGGACTCTCTCCAAATGGTCAAAGATCCATTAGTAAGACTGTGCCTGTGCTCCATCCTTTTCCAGAGAATTTGTTCTTAGAGAGACAATTGCCTCAAAGGCAATTTTGTGTCCTCATTTCCAGGAGGGTCTTGTTTCAATGTCAATCTACTTCTCATTCAAACCCATTTAGGTCTGTGAAGCCATTGCACACAGGTCACTGCTCAAATCCCTGCATTTAGCTTCAGGCCTTTCCACTTGGACAGAACGGAGACACTTCTGACCACTACTTGCTCGTTTTCCTCCATGGGAGTCTGGAATGGAGACATGTTTGTCTAAATTGCCCACTGCTTCTTCGTTTTCCTCCAAGTGCCCTTTGATTGATTTCCTAATCTCCTTTACGGATGATATTTTAGTCTCAAAGTGCTTTTTAGACATCCACAGATTTTCTGCATTGACATCATCCTCGCCTCAACCTGGAGTCAATCTTGGTTAATTATTAGACTATTTCACCCTTGGGTATACTTCAATGTAATACAAATAAATAAATAATAATAACTCTTTTCTCCCTCGGATCTCTTTATTTACTTTCATTTGGAGACATGGAAAGTCCACAACCCCACATCAGAGCCATCTGACTGGGTTCAAATTCACGCTTTTAAGCAGATAAGAGCCACAGTGTGTTCAATGTGTAAAAGCACGCTACCACACCAGGTTGCACTCATATGTCAAGTTGAGGGAAGATCAAAACCACAATGGTGCTTCATCTGCTCCTCACACATGACCACTACTTTCTCTGTAACCATAGGATCAGCGAGAGTTGGGAAACCCTCATAACATCGGTACACGAGGGGACTCTGGGTACTATGCCATAGGTCTGTTCCTCTCTAGCTGTTGCTGATATTTTTTAGTCGGCCACCTCTTTCAAAATTGTTCATTAACGGTCTAGAACAAATATGGGGGGAGGGAGGTAAAAACCTACAGCACTTATGGGGTAGAGAGATCCTCTAGAGTGAGGATGAAGGGATACATCCTCCCTATGATATGCTACAAGACAAAAAAGGTACCCCTTCTGGAGCACAAGACCAGCTCCTTGAAGGTTAATATAGGACCAACAGCAGGCAGTATGATAGCCCTCTCACTTATAGGGGAGGGAAGGGAAAAGTGACCCTTTTCTTTATAGAACTCTCACCCAACACTAGTAGTGACATGCTTCATCATCGGGTTCACCCAGACTACTAAAGGTCAGAGTGGGCTCTACCATATTCCAGGGAGCACATATGAGGATGGGGTCTAAGGGGGCATAACTTTAAGAACAACATTTTTCACCCACTCCAAAAGTATCCTTTATTAGCAGAGCGGGAGGGAAGGATAAAATATATTATAAGGGTATGAGGTATAATGGTCCAACCCTGTTCCACTGGCCCGTGTAAGGTCATGGTCTTTCGTCTGGGTGGGTAGCAAAGAGGTCACTCCCCCAATGACATGACTAACGTGTGGTTACTGTTACGGGCATGTGATTAGCATGCACAAGATACATAAAATTATATATATATATATATATATATATATATATATATATATATATATATATATATATATATCAACACACTCCGCATTTCCTACATCCAAAGGCACGGACACAGACACAAATTTCCAGGTAGTTATTCCTTTATTCGCTGTGCTGCCATATATATATATATTTGCCGCTGTTGGGGGATTACCTGTAACAGAAGATCTTTACAGTATATAAAGTGTCAGATGTATGAAAAAATCATGCACTATAGAGTGCAAGTAGTCTAAATCCAGAGTAGTATTTATACCAGGAGGGTCCCAAAAAGCACATACAATCCTGCAACTCAACATAGGTGTATGCGATGGATCATTTCATTGCTTGTGATCACATACATGCATCCGAATTTGGACACATCCCTGATGCGTGGGCCAACTATAGACAATGAAGTTGTAATGTCTATCTGCTTGATTTCAAGCTGTACAATGAAACACATTTAGTACATGTCAGCTAATTCACAACTGCATACCGAAACCCTTTGGTGGGGTTATAACAATCTTTCACGCTTAAAATAGTCTACCGTACATGTTCACCAAGTGGAGGTAAGTGCTAAAATGTAAGAGAGAGGGGCCACTATCAAAAATAAAGTGGGACAAGCATTCCCACTGGGGCATGAGCGGGTGCCCCTGTAGTCAAACTCTATAAAACAGAGGGGAAATCAAGGTCAAGACAGGGTCCCTTCGTAGAGGCATAGTGTTAGTAGAATTTACCGCTTCTCATTCCAGATTCTAAGAGGCTTCAAATAACTTACTTAGTCAAGGGTCCCATCCCGTCTGCAACATATCTTAGGCTCACCTCCCCTGCTTGCAGTGGGAGTCTGACTCAGGCTGTATTAAACACCTTCTTAGTTAAGCTCGATCTGGCACAGCGAAACCGGAATTGGGCGCCAGAGTCTTGCCTTGCTTTCGTTCAGCACAACGCCCCTGATTACGTGAGGGGCGATGATACGGCGAGGCCGGGAACTCGTCCGTTGAGCGAGGCTGGGCTACATTTCCTGTTAGATTGGCTAGGTCCGGCACAAGAAAGCCAGAATAGAGCGCCCGGGCCACGCCTTCCTTGCATGTAAGGAGACGCCCCACAAGACATGTAGGGCGTTGCTATGGCGAGGACAAGGGCTTGGCCAAGATGCGGGACCGGGCATGCTCGCTTCGTCATGCATGTGTATAGCTCCATACAGTTCCTCCTCCATACGTGTATGTTACTGGAGGAAGGGATTGTGGGAAAAGTAGTACAGACGGTGGTGAGGGTTCCCTGGGAATGTTTAAAGTGCCATGGTTCTTAGGCGTGGACTATGAGTAAGTAATAGAACCCAATGACACAGCCTTAACTTGAAATGAGTCTAATGATTATGTAATGGCTCTGTGAGGTATTGGGCCTATAAGCAGAAGAAGACCTAAGGAGAGGAACTCAGATGTCTTTGTGTCTTGTTTAGGACAAGGTTTTATCATCACTGGTGTGGTAAACTGGGAAGATGGTGGTTAGGTTCAGGGTTCATAATTCAGCTGGTATCACTGAATTTCGTCATTTAATCCCCCTTTCTGTGTTTGCAGTCTACACACCCAGCGTTGCTCTTTTTTAAGGAGCATTTTACTATTCCCAATTTGGGGTGTTTCTTACTCTATGATAACCCAAAATTGGTCAGTGTCATTGCATTTTTGTTCCAGGAAGTGTGGTGTAAGTTTGGGTGCTATATTTTGACATCTTATAGTACTCCTTTGTTCGCTAATGCGGATTTTGATTTTTCTGGTAGTTTACCAATATATTTGAGGTCACAGGGGCAAGAGATGATGTATATCACGTTAGTGCTGATACAATTAGTATGCACTCTCTGTTCGTAAGGAGTTGTAATTTTGCCCAGGAGACCACCACCTCATCAGGGCAAATCCTTTTATAAATGAGGGGGGGGGGGGGCTTTTGGACTCCCCGCGCCTCGGGGACTTCACCTCGTCGTCAGAGCTTTATTTTACAACACTGCCACTGCAGGTGGGGGGTGCGGACCCTCCCATCCCCGCATCCCCGCAGCCCCAGGGACCACCATCTCCCCAGGGCAAAATCTAAGGAAGAAGGGGGTGGGGCACATGGCCCCCTCCTGGAGCCATAGATGGTCCTGGTGACCACCACCCCCAAAACCTTCTCAACATCTAGTTGATTGATAAAATTCAATGTCCACCCAATGTGATTCCACAACTCTTGGTCACTGTTTAACCCCATTGGGGTCCTGGTATGCATCTCAATGACTCTCATTGTCTTATCTTACGGATCCCATCTCCTCCCCTCTCAAAAACCTGTTGAGTGAATGTTTGTGAGTGTGAGATATGTTTTTTTTAACACCATGTTGTCAACTGAAATGAAAAAGTAATATGGGAGTCTGTTTTCCTTGTTGTTGTGAGATCTGAAGCACTGTGGTATATATGAGCACATAAAACGGTGCCTCACTATCAGTGAGCAAGGCTGCAGGACAGCCAATAAGCATCTGATGGTACTTGGTAAAAACAATATATTTCACTGCTGAAGAACAAACCTGATTTCAAGTCTCTCCTAGAAGCATCAATGCCTTTGCTGCATCTGTGAAAAGGATTGGAGAATTATTAGCAGAGGTTGCCGACTCCGCAAATTGCTGACGCGCCCTTTGTTCAGGTGCACAACGAAAGTCGACAAACAATTATTTACGAAGCAATTCAAGCTATTGAGCCCTGAGCGAAACTGGATGTGAAGAATTGGCACTGGTATATGAAGAGGGAAAGCCAGCGAGTTGGAGGACTCCAGTCAAACCAACCACTTCCCCAGGTAAGACTTTGTGCATGAGTAAGCGTGAGAAGGGCAATCCGTGCCATAGCTAGACTCAACCCACTACTGCATTGTGGGAGCTTGAGAGCACAGAGAGAGGAGAGCACAGTGTCAGCATTCTTAAATTGGTAGATACTAGCTTATGAATGCCTGCCACCGAAGTCACAGAGAGAGGAAGATGCACTTCAAGTCTTTGACAAAGTTATTATTACTAAGGATAAACAAACAAGTGTCAGCGCAGCACAGTATGGCAATAACTTAACATCTGAATTGAAGAAACTGGAAAAACTTAAAGGGCTGAGATCTCCAAGTGGTGGGAGAGTAAATCCCTACAGCAATTTTTTGAAAGTGGGACATATTCCAAGAGGATTGAGAATACTTATGAGAACCCGAACCCTGATCTGTTAAGAGAGTGGGCAGAGAATAGCAATGATCTATCAAGGCGAATGCTAGGCATACTCATCAAATATGCCAAAATAGATAGAAAGAGGCTCCTAGAAGAAATGGCTAAGATCAAAGCGGATATTGGTAAAGAAACGACCCAGGCAGCTGTAAAAAAGTTCAATGTCGAAATCAAGAAAAGACTGATCAAATTGGAAGACTATTAAAACAAGAAGAGCGCTCACGTTCAAATGCAACAAAATTGATTATGACCGATGGCAAATCTTTACATTTGCAAAACAAATTGACAATTTAAGAAGGCAGCGTCTGTCGGAAAAAAGCAGCGTAGTTGAAGAGACAGTCCACGAACAAGAGTGTCCCCAGCTCAGAAGTTAATATGGATCTAGTGGAAGGCACGTCTAGTGCCTCAAACATCCTGACTGTTATTGATTAACTTGATTTTTTACGGCAAGACCGAAGGGCCAACCTGCGTCCTAGGGAGCAAATAAATCCATCAATACAAGGCAGAAGAGGAGGAGGCGCAACCGCGCCAGTCAAAGGCAGTGTGGTAGGCAAACAAAAGTGGAACAAGAAATAATGGAATTTGACTCGAGAGATAGCAATAACACGACCATTAATTTAATGAATATTCAGATATCCTCTAAAGAAGAACATATTTTAAAGTTAGGACTGTCTTATTGTCCAGTACAAGAGTTTAGATTCATCAGAGCAATAAAACTTAAGAAATTCTTTCTGCTCAACAGCAAACATTTGGCATGCAAGAGACACTGCAAGTAGCAGATATGAATCTAATAATAACTTTACACGAACTGGGAAACGACAATTTAGGATTGAGGCAACTTGAGCAGAAATGATCAGCATGCAACAAGAACTTGATATTTATGGCGATGCATCAACGGACTTCAAGGCCAAGTCCAAACTTGTGCCTGTGGTGGCAAGAGATGCACTGGACATTTACAGTGAACTCGTCATACAGGAGTTTAAAAACCTATATCAGGAGGTTATTAAGAAATCCAACGACAATAGACAAAAGGATTATTTCGCCCTAATGGAAAAACTTAAATCAGAACCCAACTGCATCGTCAGGAATTCTGATAAAGGTGTAAATTTGGTTCTTTGGTCAAGTGAAAAGTACATGATAGAAGCCTACAAGCAATTGTATAACCAGCAATGCTACTCCAGAGTCACTACAGTAGCCATGAAACAACAACAAAAAGAGTACCACCATGAACTTATAGGCTGGCGGGATCTAGGACTAATTACTAATTAGTCATGAAGAATACCAATTTCTTGAAATAGATCGTCCTTCCAACCTAGAAATGTACCAGGTTCCCAAAGTGCATAAAGATGAAAGCAATCGCCCTGGCCGTCAATTTATTTATGCACTAGGAAGTACGCTTGAAAACACCTCCAAGTAGGTGGACCGGGTCTTGGCTAATTTTGTGAACAATTTGCCTTCCTATACCAAGACCACTGGTGATTTCCTTAAAAAGATTTATGATCTGCTTTGGGAAGGTGATTATATACTTATTACCATAAATGCTGCCACACTGTATAGCAGTATATGACACACAGATGGGTTGAGGGCATTACGTCATTTCTTGGGGGGCAAGACCCATTCCATTATGGAAGCATACAGGAATGTTGTTAACCGATACAGAGATGTTTTGAATGCTATTTATCACTCTTTAATAGGGAACCATCTTATCCGAAATGTGGCACAGCAATGGGCACCTGGTTTGGCCCCAGCTATGCTAATTTCCATATGGGCTGGTGGGAGGAGCAGGTGATCTAGTCCATACGCCACCATGAATGGTGTGACCATGTGATTCACTCGAGTAGATGCATTGACAAATTGTTCGTAGTGTGGCGGGGCACGGAAAATAGTGCAAGGTCATATTTAAGAAGAATAGAGACCAACAATCTCAATTAACAATTCACACACACTAATCAGTAGAACAGAGCTAAATGTTCTCGATTTGACAGTGTACATTAAGAACAAACTGGAGACAAAATTGTTTCCTAAACCCACCTCAGGTAACACATCACTTCACGCGACCAGCTTTCACCCTTTTAGTTTACTCAATTGCATTCCATAATTCTATATGGTGAGAACTTGCACGTGAAACACAACAACCGTGAAACTATTGAAGAAGAGATCACTTCTAGACTTGGCAGCAAGATTCACAGAAAGAGGATACTCAGCAACTAGTTTAGATTAGGCCAAGAACAGAGCCAAATCTAAAAATAGGGAACAATTGCTATTTGTGAGTAAGATTGCAAAGAAAAATATACAAACAGATCCACATTTCAGACTAATAACACCATAGAAAAAAGAATAAAGTTTAGGAGTTCAATTTTGCAGAAGCACTGGAACATCATTAAAAATGATCCAATCTTAATGAAACTGCCCCCCCCACAGACCAGGGATAACATTTAAGCGAGCCAAGTCCATGAGACAGGATTTAGCTAAAAGCAGCCCTGAAATATCTACATCTGTCCAACCCACTTGGCTGAATCACAGTTCTGGTTTTAAGCTGTGTGGCCGGTGCAAAGCATGCCAACATGGCATCAACACCAAGGAGTACTCAACACCCTTTTCCAGAAAGAAGAAAAAGATCCATGGTAGCCATCACTGTGAAACTGACCATACAGTGTACATTTTACAATGCCCCTGCAAATTTGTTTATTTGGGGAGTACCAATCTCCCAGTCCATAAAAGGATCCTAGAGCACCTAAGGGCAGTCGCAAACTGTGACAAAACGTACCCTGTCGGGGGCGTGGCTTGGCGAGCCAACATGGCAGACGTGTGCTGAGCGAGTTCCGTCCAGCCCGCCGAATATCCTTCATTTATCCGCACTACCCCCGCATGTGAGTGACTGCCACGACGCCTCCGCAGCACCTGGCCATCTGCAGTGTCACCCGTTATAATTTTGGATCGCTGATTGTGGCCGGCGGCGGAGTGCTCGAGCCTCGGCCGGTGTGAGGCCTTGAGGGGGCGCGGCCTGGCTGCCGGCGGTGAGGTCAGGACATTGCGTCAGTGTCTGCGGGCGGTGACTGAAGTGCAGGAGCGGCCTAGGCCCCAATTGTTGCTGCGGAGATTGGAGGGACGTGCCCTGGTAGCGCCTGAGGGGCGGCGGCTGACAGCGGGATATTGCCAGCTGCTGCGGGGCGCGGCCCACGACAGGAGCCTGCCTGTGAGACCCGGCGGCTAGATCGGCGGCGGCTAGACCACACAGGCGAGGCCCCTGGGTAGGCTCGCTGGCCCTGGTCCCAGGGTGCTCCATTGCGGGCTCCTGTTCGGCGGTCGGGTCTGGCCGGGCCGCAAGAGCCAGTCTCTGGTGTGGAGGATGATGTCAATTTCTTATAGCAGAAAATGGCTAATATGGGGTCTGTTCAGAAGGGGCTTGCGCTGCAAGTGGAGGATAAAGAGGGGCGGGCCTGACGCAATAATCTCCGATTTGATGGGTTTCCGGAGGGGTGCGAGGAGGGCAACATGGAACGCTTTCTTACGAATTGGCTGGAGGGCAGGCTCCCCCCCGAGCCCATGTCCCGGTGTTTTGTTGTGGAGCGGGCTCACAGGGCGGTCATACAGAAGCCTCCGACGGGGGCTCGCCCGCGGCCAGTTATAGAAAAACTCCTTCACTACCTGGATCGTGACGCAATCTTGAAACAGGCCCGGTCTAAGGAACCTCTGCTCTATCCCCGGCCTGCCTACGGGTGGTGTATCATTCTCGCACTCACTTCTTTGACACCCCGGAGAATGTCTTTAAATGGACGGATGAAACAGTGCGGGTGAGGGTGCACACCCCGCCTGGAAGAGAGTCAGGCTCATCATCGAGCGAGGTGTCCCGGAGGGGTCCTCTGGGTCAGCAGCAGAAGGGTGGCAGGTGGTCGCGATCCCGGCGGCACTCCATGTCCTGTGGAGCCTCCTCTCAGGGGGGCCCTTCCTCTGGGAAACAGACATTGGAAGATTAATGTATAGATTCACGATGTGCTGGGGAGTCTTGGACTATTGAATGTTTATTGGGGGAGTCCCAATGTGGGCGGGTTTCTTTGCCGGGCCTGTGCTGGCGGGTCACGAGCCCGAAGGACACGGGCTATAAGTTGGGGATCCATTGGTCGGGCGGCCCCAGTGCCCCCGTTGGGGATTGGGGTCCAGCTTCGCCGCGACAGATGCTTCAATGTTCTTGAGGTATGGGGGGGGGTTTGTTAGGTGGGGGATGTTTATGTTCACTGGTCTCACTTCTGCTACGGGTCCGCAGTTCTCCACATGTACACCACTATAGCCTACTACCTGCTATACTAACAGCTGCGCTCCTCATGGCTAATACACCCAATACAAGGCAGGTGACCCCCGGGTACTCTCCGCATTCTTACCTGGAACGTGCGCAGAGCGCTCGACAAAATCAAACGCGAGGCCTACTCCACCAGGCCAAGCTGGCTGGGGCTGATATCCTTATGCTGCAAGAAACACACTTGATGGGCAGCAAGGCACTCTGCCTGCAGTGGTATGGGTTTCAACAGGTTTTTGATGCCGGCTTTATGAGGGGTTCACTGGGGTAGCGATTTTAGTACATCGCAGGGTCCCCTACACAAAGGTCCAACAGTGGACTGACACGCAGGGACGTTATTTGTTTATTCGGGGCAAGATTGGTGAGGACCCCTAGGTGCTGGGCAGTGCTTATGCTCCTCCTCCCTTGCAGCGGACCTTAGTGGAGAGACTCGTCACTCTATGGGGCGATATACTGGAGGTACTATCCATGGTGGGTGGGGATTGGAACGACGTTATGGACTTAGTCAGGGATAGGTGAAGGGCAGGAGGTAGCTCGGTGAGTAGCCAACCCACGAAATTGCATACCTTGGTGACGGGACTCAATTGGATTGATGTATGGCGACATTTCCATGGGGATAGTCGGGGTTTCACCTACCTTTCGGCGGTTCATGAGTCATTCTCCAGACTCAACTACCTCTTTGTGCCCCGGGCGGAGATTGACAGAGTGGCATCGGCAGACCATTCCCTAGTGTCTCTTGAGCTCCACATGGGTAGAGGACGGCAACCGTTCCAGTGGCGCCTTTCGGTTTGGCATCTACAGAACGATGATTACGGGGTCTTTACTTAACGTCTAATGTGGGGTCGGTCTCTAGCGCCACAACTCTGTGGGAGGCGCTGAAATCCACACTGAGGGGGGTAGACGTTTCCTGGTGCGTAGAAAGCGCAGGGAGGAACTGACTTGTGCGGAAGCGAACATAGAGGCACTTTAGCGTCGGAGTCTGGAGGTGGGAGGGAGTCGGCTCCGGAGACAACTACTCCTGGCCCAACAGACATGCGCTCCTCTTTTGATGGATGAGGCCCGACAGGTCTGGTTGGCGATGCTTAGTAGGTTCTACCAATGGGGGGACAAGTCCAGCAAGATGCTGCACCGACTGTCAGGGAGCCCTACAGTCCCAGGGCACTCCGAGGATTCTGGACCAGGCAGGAAAGCCGATTACAGACCCTCCGGCCATAGCGGAGAGCTTCGTCGCATATTATGCGGAGCATTGTGCCCTCCAGGAATGCTGGTCAGAGTCCACCATAGATAAATTCATAACTGACCTACCACCCAAAGCGGTGTCGGATGAGGTGCGGGACCAGCTGGAGCGGCCCCTGACAGATGAGGAGTTGGGTATGGCTCTGGGAGAGCTTAACCCAGGGAAGTTGCCGGGGCCTAATGGGTTCCCGAGTGAATTTTTCGGACGGTATTCAGTGCAGCTAGCCCCTCATTATCGGGCGGTGGTGGAGGAGGCTCGGGAGAAGGGCCTACTTCCCCCAGACTGGAGGCAAGCAGAGGTGGTGGTGTTCCATAAGCCAGCAGACCCCCAGAGCAACATGCCTCATATCACTCCATTACTCTTTTAAACATGGAGGCCAAAATTCTAGCTAAAGCCCTGGCCAATCGCCTTCTGCCCCACATCTCTGTACTCATACATCCTGATCAGGCTGGGTTCATGCCCCAGAGGGAGGCCAGACACAGCATTAGGCGGGCACATGTCACGGTGGCGGCTATTCTGCAGATGGGGGGAACCAGCGGCTCTACTCCTAGCAGATATGGATAGGGCGTTCGACTATTTGCTTTGCTGCGCAGACTCAACCTTGGCCCACGCTTCCTATCCTATCTAATACTCCTGTATACTGATCTGACTGCGTCAGTGAGGGTAGCAGGGGAGACCTCATCCACCTTTTCTATCGGACGAGTCATGCTGCAGGGCTGTCCCCTGTCCCCGTACTTATTCACTCTCACCATGGAGCCGCTGGCGGCCTGGGTGCGCAGATCCGGGAGTTCGAGTGGGCAGGATCTCGCTCTATGCGGATGATGTGCTCTTCTTCCTTACAGCAGTTGACCGGACAAGGCCACGGCTCCTACGCATCCTGCAGATCTTTGGGGAGACATCAGGGCTCTCGCAAATCCACTTTATGGGCTTTGGGGGATCAGACGAAAGTGGGGGAACTGAAGTATCTGGGCGTGTTGGTTTCGGATGTGCCGGTAATCTCCTGGGAGCGGAACTTGGCCCCAGTATGGGAGCGGGTACGTGCAGACCTTAAGACCTGGTCCCTTATGCCCCATACGTTATATGGTATATAGGCGATATTCAAGATGGTGGCGCTCCCCCGGCTCTTCTACCAGCTGCAGAATCACCCGTACCCAATCCCTGGTTCCGGTTGGTGAATGCCGCACTTGGGCAATTCCTGTGGGAGAGGGGAAGGGTGCGCGTGGCTCTTCGTACGTGCTTCCTCTCCACCTATAGTGGAGGGCTCGTGACCTCAGACATTCTCTCGTATTACAAGGCCTCGCACTTGCTGGTCCTCAATGAGTGGTGGTACGGCGATAGGGAAGACCCGGCATATGCGCTCAAGCGGCAACTCATGGGAGGCCACTCGCTCCATACAATTCTGTATTCGACGCCACTGCGGGGCTCGTTACCGTCGGTCATGCGGGTGGTGTACCTGATTTGGAGACAGGCATTACGACGAATGGGATGGTGGAACACCCTGACTGGGGAGACTCCCCTCTGCAATAATGGGCGTTTACCCCAATTGGCGGCCTTGCAGGTTTTCCGGAGATGGGACGACATAGGGATTTCAGTCCTGGGGATGTTACGAGAGGGCTCCACACTAAAGTCTTTCCAAGACCCCCAGAGGGAATTCCTTATGTCAAGGTTGCAGTTTTATCGATTCCTTTAGTTTCGTCATGCCCTGTCCCCCAGCTTAGAAGGTCTGGAGTCTCTCCCCGAATTCAGTCCACTGGAAGCTAAAGTTTTTATGGGGGATCTGAAGGAAAAGAAAATTCCCGGATAGATCAGTCTCTGGTTACGCATTGCTCCCCCACACTTCAGAAATTTCGGGGGGATTGGGAGGCGGATGTGTGCACACTGGAGGAGGATTGGATGGAGGCCTTGGCGGCTCCTCGGGGAGAGGCTATAGCGATGCGACTCCGCCTCATCCAATTCAAATACTTACATAGGGTCTACTTTACTAGGGCACGCTTGCGGCAGGCGGGGCTGATCGCGTCCCTGGAGTGTCTTCGATGTGGCCGGGAGGAGGGCTTGTTCATCCATACGGTTTGGCGGTGCCCCTCCCTGGATCGCTTCTGGAGGGGGTGTTTGCCAGCCTTTCGGAGGTCCTTGGGTGGGGGCTTCCCCGTACGCCGCAGCTGGCCCTGCTACATGTCATGGAGGGAATAGGGGGTAATGTATACCAACGTCACCTTATGCAACTGGGTTTTACACTGGCTAAGCGAGACATCACCAAGGCGTGGAAAGCGCCGCGGGCCCCATCGGTGACCGCATGGAAGAATGGATTAGATTTTTGTATGGGGCTAGAACAACCTGTTTTTGTGGCCTGGAGGTGCCCACGCAAGCACTACAGAATTTGGAAGCAGTGGGCGGATTATTGGGGCCTGTGGTTGGACCCGCCAGCTGTGGCAGACGCCCATCCTTTGGGGTGACTTCCTTCTATAGCTCTAGCCTGTGGGGATGCTGGGGGGCCCTGGGGGAGGCTCTTGAGTATTCCAAGATTCTTCTGGTTTATTTATAGGCTGTGGATGGGATTGTCCGGGCGTTATGCGACAAAAGGGGGTGGGGTAGGGGTTGGAGGAAGTTGGGGGGGTGGTAGTTTCTTACAATATCTTGTATTGCTCTAATAGTTTCTGAAAGTATTTTGACTTTATTCTCCAAAAAAACAAATGGAAAGTCGTATCTGTATGGTCTAATTCTGCAGATGTCTCTGGTGTGCAGAGCCCTGCGATGTATATGCGACTTGCCAAATAAAATATGTTGTTTTTTTTTACTTACCCTGTCGCCAGACATTTTGAAGAACACCACCAAAGTAATAACGCTGGTCCCAACTATTTTGTGACAGATGCTACTTCTGTCAACATCAGAGGAGGCGACCATGAGAAACATTTGAGTGGTCTGAACATGGAGGAAGATCTACCTACATATTTTTAGTCTGTTGTACATATGCCCCTCTCTCTGTGCTATATGAGGTGTTATAATCATGTTTTTAACTTTTAGTACAAGTCACAATGGGTGTAGGAGTAAAAAAATGTAGGCAACAAGGAGCAGTCAGTTGTCGACTGAGGAATTGAGACGGAGCAGCTGCCCGTCCCCAACTGTGTCAACTGACACACGCGGTCTGCATTACTAATGTTGAATATGGTAACACCGACTACGCAGGGACTGCCATCCTCTTGGGACAGTTACCCTTGCTGCGGCATTCTAATTGAATTACCTGCCTGCATCTCCTCAAATAATTGGGACCTAATAAAAAGCACTTGCACCTCCTGTGGGTCTGTTCTCATCACCATAGACCCCTTGTTAATCGGATTACATCATTAGGGAGTATCTCTATGCATCTTCATCCTTTTCGTTGCCCAATTCTTCATGCTCACAACTTTTTGTCCTGATGATGATCTCAAATCAGTGAGATCGAAACGTTGTCAATCCTTATACAACTAGAAACTCCTTTTACTGTTTAAATAACACTCAGGAGCTTCTGTCTTTGTTGTCAATGAGATGTATATATTTTAAATATCACCTTCACTCGTCACATCACGCTTGCTGTCACTTTTTGTGAGCACCTGGATAATAATAATTTCAGAAAATACGTATTATTTATAAATAAATACTGCACAATGCAAAAGCCCATCTGTGTCCCTGTCTACATTTAAACAACTGCCTACTATTGCTCCGCCTGGCATGAATTGCCTATATATGCCTTTTGTTACAGGCATACTGATTAACGCCGCTTTAAACTCAACTGCTCTCGCTTCTTTTGGGACCGATTCGGTCCTGCATGAACTATTGTTTTCTTAAAATACTACTAACCAACCCAGGTTTGAATATCGGGGTTCCCTTGTTTTCTCGTTATAGACCTCTACAAGATGGCACAACTTTTTGTTCCCACAAAATTATCAAGGACATCTACCAATAAGTTAAACATCCAGTAAAAGGGGTAACTAGTACCTTAAAATTCAATGGGGGTCCAATGAACGACAACTGAAGGGTTTTTATCCTTGATGAGCTAGAACACCAATGTAGCAGAGTTCACAGAGTCCCTAAGCATTAAGAAATGGCAAACTCATCCTCTGACCATTTTCTAGCCTAGTCTTGAAGACCCTTGGAGCTCGGGTTGTAAGTCTGGGTACCAAAACTATCTTTTATTAGAGGCTTTAGGGCAAACGACTGCTTTAAGGTAGTAAAAAGTCTGCAATGTATTCAATGAGCTCAAGGGAAGCAAGCACATTGGACTGAAGAGCTGAAGCATTGAAATGGTATTTAACAATACCCTAAATGATTTGGGAGACAATGTTTGTTAAGACTTTGAAGAAACAATAAGATTCCACTTATCACCAAGGCCATAAAGGCGATTTCAGGCCCATACTTTATTTTTGCACAGTGGTTTAGTAGTACAGAAGTCTTTGTTAGAACAGGGTTGCTCATAAGTGCAACCAATAAAAGTAAAATAGAACACTGAAGCAATGGTAGCTAAAGCTGTGCTAACCAATTAATCAATCAATAAGGGGTTTGTAAAGCGAGGCTAGTCACCCGGGAGGGTCTCAAGGCGCTGCGGGAGGGGGGCTACTTGTTGGTCTGGGTGGAGAATCATTCAAAGAGCCAGGTCTTAAGGTCCTTCCTGAATTGAGTCAGAGACGCCGATTGCCTAAGGTGTAGAGGTAAGGTGTTCCAGGTCTTGGTGGCGAGGTAGGAGAATGATCGTCCGCCCGTTCTGATCTTGTGCATCCTGGGGATGGAGGCGAGGGTAGATCGGAGGATCAGAGTTGTCTGGTGGGTACGTGCAATCTGAGGCAGTGGTTCAGGTATGCTGGTCCGTCGTGTAGGGCTTTGTAGGCATGAGTGAGGAGCTTGAAGGTGACTCTCTCGTTGACTAGGAGCCAGAGAAGTTGTTTGAGGAGTTGGGTGATGTGGCTGCGGATGTTGAGGACCAGTCTGGTGGCAGCGTTTTAGACGTTCTGTAGTTTCTTGAGCTGTTTCTTGGTGATGCCAGCGTAGAGGGCATTGCGGTAGTCGAGTCTGCTGGTGAGGAGTGAGTGGGTGACCGTCCTTCTGGAATCTGTGGGGATCCATCTAAAAGTCTTTTGGAGCAGACTGAGCGTGTGGAAGCAGACTGAGGAGACTGCGTTGATTTGGTGGTTCATTGCGAGCGAAGAGTCCAATATAATGCCATGGTTGCGTGTGCAGTCCGTCAGGGTGGGTGGAGCACCCAGTGTGGCCGGCCACCAGGAGTTGTCCCAGGCTGATGGGGTGGGTCCCAGGATGAGGACATCGGTCTTGTCCGAGTACAACTTGGGGAAGCTGTCTTTCATCCATGTAGCAACGGCTTTCATCCCACTGTGGAAGTTGGTACGGGGCAGTTGAGGGTTCGTTGGTGAGGGAGAGGATCACCTGGGTGTCATCGGTGTAGGAGACGCCAACTATTCATAGTTGCCACAGCAGCATGAGGCTCTTCAAGTTTCAAACTACGAGAGCAGAACACTGAAGGAAGGTGAATCGTAAAATGCAATGCCAAAAGCAAGAACAAATGTGACCAGTAGAACAAACAGCTGTTATCACCCCCCTTGACAGATAAGTTGGGAGGTTTGTCCATCATTTTCAGTTGATGTGAAATAAGGTTCTCAAAAGCAAATAGATCTATGTATGCTCTACATGCATGTGTGCACCCTAAAACATAGTGACAGAGCCTCAGTACCTTAAAATGTTCCAGTGGGAGTTTTTTTCAACAGGAAAGTTAGGAGAAGTAAGGAGGTGGGGATAAACACACATTTAACTCACAAGGTTATAATTTGCAAAATGAAAGTAGATTATAGCTGAGACTGTATAGCTATATAAGCCAGAATCTTGACAGACAAATGATCCGAAGGGGAACAGAAAAAATAAATCTGATACAAGTAATTGGCAACTCAATTCTCAGAGGGCATGAGGAGGCATCCAAATTGTTGTGATGTCTTCAAGAGTAATATTGGCCAGAGAGTGTCCCTTAAAAAGACAAAGCCCTATATCCCCTTATGTGGCATGCTTTACCATTTGACCCCTCCTATCTGTAAACCCATAGGGTGTATACTGTAGTCAAGGCACAATTATTAAAGACAAGCATTTACAATGCAATAGGTCTCGCAGCATTAAAGTTTGAGTTACTGGCATTGTAAATGACAATGCTTTGCATCATTTTCTTTTTATTTGCAATTGGTATGTTTAGAGATAATTGGGGGGAGGGGCCACTGTTCAATAGCTGACTAGCAAAGAAATAAAGGTTTTTACAATGGCCAAGGGACAAAAACCCCAATGTGGAAAAGGTTCATTTTCGTTTACTTAAGGCACTTTTATATAGCGCGGACTTTGCCCGAAGGTGTCAGAGCGCTTGGCATGGGAGCCTGTTGCAAAACATAAGGATTTAGGATTGCACGCGTTACGTAAAGATACAAACAGAATTACAAATTGTGTAAGAGGTGTTGCGGAGTTCTGGGCTCCATCTTTGGCATTTCCGGTTCATTTTCGTTACTTAATGCAATTTTATATAGCGCGAACTTTACACGAAGGAGTCAGAGCGCTTTACATAAGAGACTGTGGCAAAGATAAGGACTTAGGATTGCATGCGTTGCATAGAGATACAAGCAGAATTAAAGGTTGCAAGTGTGCGAGTTGTAAAGTCACCCGGGGGGGGGGAGGCTCGCTCACAGAATAAGTCCTTGTCCTTTATATGTCTCTGGCGGGCCGGATGATTCTCTGTGAATGGTTGGCTCGGGGTTTTAAAGCGGGCTTTACATGTATTTACACAATACATTGTGTTTAGAGCAACACAAAACACTTCACTTAAAAAGAGATCAATCACACACACAGATAAGAAGCAGTCTACGATGGCTCACCTTCTATTTACATCGCACCAGCCAAACTACTCAAAAAAGAAAGTAAGATCAAGTCAAGCGAGGAAAGATTGACATGGTTACCTGCAGCAAGTCTGTAGTAAGACACACCTTGCATTATGCTACTCCAATACTGGCCAGATCTGAGATGAAAAGGGTAAATACACAAGCATTACCCCTTCCTCCAGCGCTTCCGCTGCCTCCATTGCTGCTCGTCCTGGTTCCTCCGCGGGCGCCGACGCTCGTCCCCAACTCCCCACGTTTCCGAGGTGGAAAGGAAAACGAAACTTAAGAAGCTCGCGTGCGACCAAATCCTAAGGCGCGCGTCGTAATCCGACTCTGCCATGCTGTTTGAATGCTGCGCATGGTGCGCGTGGCCAGCTCCTGTCGCCAATCCTTGTCAGGTCTCGGCGGCTGAACTGATCACTATAGTTCTCTGGCGAGAACGCGCGGCCGAGACCTAATCGCGCGTTTCTAGCCGAGACCTAAAAAAGGAGGTTGTTCAACATGGAGAAACCAGTAATCAACACTGTAATGGCTGCAGTGAGGGACAGGGAATCACTGATTCAGAGGTATTTTTCTTTTAAAGCTGCACCATCCAGAATTTGGAGGCCACCAAACTGGGGACACAACAGTCTAGGAAAGAGGCTCTGAACAAGCATGGAAAGATATCTGGCATCAATACATAGGCTCGTATTTGTAAACCCAGCACCCTTCACAGGGATAGATAGCCAGGGGGTGAAAGAAACGGAATCTCACATGTCATTAATGATGTGGACAGTGAAGGCAACAAAACTAAGTACAAAGTGAAAACAAAGGAGGGTCCAATATTACTCCTAATGCAGCAAGCAGGCATCTACAAGAAAAAATACATATGGAAAACGGAACACAAAGAAATGAAAATTAACAACCCATCCATGTGCACAATTAGAATAGAGATAAGAATGACCAATCAAACTTGGGTTGTGCTGGGACTTTTCAATAAGGATTTTTCACCAATGCATGCAGTAAACACCGCTATCTTAACAGCAGTGAAATCCCGGTCTGAGTTTTTAAATTATTCTCTGTAGAGGGTTTTTCTGGTTGCAGCTGTACATTCATATCAGTGAAAATGGTTGCAGGTCTGGTAGACGTTATTGTGCAATTCTCACCTACTGAAAAAGTTCAGAATTTGTGGCGACTATATGCTCAAGGGAATTACTGTATGTGCTGTCTTTTTGATTGAATTTTGTTTAATGTCTTCCTTCAGAGCAGGCCCCTGTTCTTACCGTAAGAACTGAACTATATTATCAGATAGAAGAAGATGATAACCAGATTCTAAGCAACCAGCGTATGCTCACACTATATGCAGGAAGCTGTATGGTTATGTTAAAAGTAAATGTTATGCATACTTTAACTCTTAAGCATATGAAAAAAAATAACAAATTAGGTAAATCAATCTTGAATATGTAATGCGTAAAGTAAGTTTAATATCACAGTTAAATTCACTGGAAATTTCTAGGTGTGTGGATTAGCAGTACATAAAATGTATATTCTTACCTTTGGGTTTTTTACTTCTAATGTTTGCTGGATAGTCATATATGAAACATTGTTGAAATGATCTTGAGCCATGTTCTGCACCATTTCATGTAACTTTTCAAACTCTCTGTACACATCTGGAAAAAAAGGTTTTGCTGGATGACCTTTTTCCACCTTACAAAAAATAAAGAAAGTGATAAAAGCACAATTCACACGGCTACTGGCGGATTTTAAAAGAATGAACTGATGAAGAACAGCAGTCTATCAATTATATTGGTATTCACGTGTTTATTACAACACAACAAATATACTGTAAACCTACTGTAACCTACTAGGATTTTAGTACAGGTTACACACAATGGAGGATTGTGTGATCCAGGCTTGTCCTACACACCTTACCCCAAATGTCATGGGATCACCCCTACCTATAAGGGAAGTGAGTTGAACCACCATTGCCCTTACAAGAAACACATAACTATCCTAAGTTGGATGCCTGGCTCTGGGAGCATAGCAAAGAACAGATGTCTGAAAGGAAGGGAGCTGTAAAGCAAGGACTGTAAACATCAATACATCAACTCAAGTAACGGATACTTGCACCTAGGTCTAAGCCCACGCATGGAAAGATTACAAAGCTCCACAAAATTCAGATTGATTGGGAAAGCATGGGTGAGGGGAACGAGTATCATGACAATAGTTATTGCCCAAACATTGTTTAAATGCACAACACATCCAGAGAAAAGTACTGAAAGAAGTCCAATATTCCTTTTATGCAAACCGCTTATGCACTAACATCATCTGGTAGAGGAGTCGACTAATGGTGCAGCACTCCGAAATACAGAACATGATTTAACATGCAAAAGAAACATAACTATGTATATGAAAAGTTAAATGATCTTACCCAAAAATGGGAAAAATAGCTTAATCGAGTAGTAAGTACTTTTTCTTCCTCACTTGAAATATTGAGTAGCGTTTTGAACAACTTAAAGTGACAACACTACTTCCTTATTCCAAAGTGTATGACGCAAAAGGTTACCCACGCTCCCTCATTTATGAAACCCATTTTAACAAAATTTAGGTAACCTCTTTTCATTGTTGACTCACCACACTTATATCGTGTAAGTGTTGTGTTGTGTTGTGTGACTGCGTGTGCCTGCAATGCACACACGTACTTTGGTTTGCTGGGAGGTTATGAGCCATTTGTAAGTCTTTACTTGAAAACTGATCACGGAGGTACAAATGAAATAACATTGGTTATGCTGTCTTTTCGTTGCAGATTCATTAATACAATTTGGCTCAGTATAACTTTTCTTATTTTTTTGTTTTTAACATTAGTTTGTGCGTACCATCACATGCATGCACATTCTAGGTCTAGGCCCAACGTAGGAAGAACAGTCCCCACCCCGATGAATTTCACTGGGCACATATGGGGCATGAGAAATTTGGAAAATACATGGCAACTTCAGGGCAAGAGGAAAGACGGACACCCAGAGTGTCCTTTCAATTTTTCATGTTTTAACCTTACCATAGGAAACAAAAATAAATTATTCTGTTCACCTTCAGGTATTTTTATATTATTTACATTGGGGGTCCAACATTATAGCATTCAACGGCAAGGAACAATTAACCGCAAGCGCGCTAGCGGTTTTCCCGCTGCGCGCTGTGTTTTTAAAAACACCACGTTACATGACGAGCTCAGCTCGTCATCAGCGTACGAGCGTCGTCGCTCATGACGAGCTCAGCTCGTCATGAGCGCGGAAGGGGTTAAGCCCCACACAAAAGGATTTCCACTAAGTGCTACTATCAATGGAAACCCCTTGGCAAAGATTACTTTTTGCTTGCAAAGGGAGGAGGAGCAGTCCTGATGATGAAGCATGCCAGCTCGGTGGATGAGGATGTTGTGCCCTTTTAACAAGAATTTCCAGTTCCAGCTGCAGTCTCGTTAAGCCGCAGGACAAAGGATGTCCGCAGTTTTGCCATCAGAATTCCACTGTGCAGCATTCACCGGCGCCACCCTTGCTGGCTCCTGCATGCTATTCTGGGAGATAGGTGCAGAGGGTTTGCCACTGCTGCTCCAGTGGATCCTGCACAGAAGTACACTCTCCGTGTATCCCAGAGAATCACCGCCGAGCTCCCTTCGGGTCACCACCGCCAGACACCCCTCACTCCAAGTACAACACTCGCTCAGGCAGTCTCATATTCCATGGCACACATCAGGGCAAGAGGCCCAAGCACAACTCAAAAGTTTCAAAGTGCAGGCCATCATAGTTCCCAAGCAGTTAAGAACTTATAGACCTAATGTTCATTTTAGCCAGACCTAGAATAGCACTGTGGCAAAAATTAAAATATATTTTTCACTCACTGGGGATACTACCAACATATTTGTAATAGTTGATTTTCATAAATTGATAGGCAAGGGATCGTAATGACACAAGCTACACTGAGGTGTTATCTTGAGTTCGTTATTCTGCCATAGATGTCCGACACACCTTAGACGACCAAATAGTATGTATACCTTGACAGACCTTTGCTTTCTCATTTATATTACAATTAGCACATGGCTCTGTGGTAGCCAATAACAGAGTAGGACTGAATACACAAAATGGTGTCATTGAATACAGAATTGATCAACTCTGTCACCCTGCTCACTGACAACTTGCTTGTTAGAAGCACCATTGAGTCAAGGGAATGGAGTAGGACTCACAGTTAGCAATTGCCTACTAAAGTGTTATCGCATTTTACAACAAATAATGATTTTAAACGTTATCATTAAAACAGGTATTTTCGTAAGATGTGCTAAGATTGTTGAAAAACTTTATAAAATACAATAAAAGGGGCAATTTGACAACGTTACACTAAATGCACACTACCATGCTTACCTTCATGATGAGAAACTCATATACTGTTACAAGCTTTGCCAGAAGTGGAAGAGCCAATTCCATTAAATCTTCAATTTCACATTCTTGAAGCAACTGTAATAAACAGGAATCACTTTAAGACAACTGTTTCTTTTCTAATATTATAATGTTATTCGGAATACAACACTAGTCATTATTCAAACTTACAAGCCAATGTTCAAAGGTGTGGTGGTGCATTTAATATCTGAGAATGTGCTAGAATTCCTTTACTTAGAACTCTGTGTATAAATATTCAATGCCTGTGAAACAAGTAGAAGCAGTAGATGAGGCAAGTTAATTAACACATTGGGATTGATTATAGAGTGATTTGCACAAGAAGCAGTTTGTACAAAAGACAATAAACCTAAAAGTACTGTTCAACGCGGGTGAGGGGTTGGAAAATAAAACACAGAACTCGCCCTTCCAAAACATGTTAACTCTCTTTAGTCTCTCTGGCCGGCAACCTATCCCTGCAAATGCTTGAGCCTCAACGTTGTCCTTCTGGGTCTCCTCACATCTCATACTAGATATGTATGTGTTATCTTTTGGGTTCCTCACTCGCAAACTAGGTGCAGTACATTCATGAAATTTGGAAAGTATCTGAATGGGAAATGCTGGTTTGCAATACCTGACTTTTGCTCGCAGGGAGTTTATAAAACATCCTTTATGGTGCCATTTGAGCCCCGACACGAAGGATGAGGATGATTTAGAGGGTATTTTACCACCCAAAAGGGGATTTAATTCTTATGAAGACACTGAAAGTGAAGTTTATACTTCATTCCACTTACAAAAATCACACAAGTTTGGAATGCACAACCCTGATGAAGTCCTAGGGGATGGAAAGCGTTGGCTGGGCTGATTGGAAAAAACATCATGTGTTGAAAAATGAATAAAAGTAGGAAACTGAACGCATTCTCAAGACTCCTGACAAATTAATCTTATTCTTGTTCATTATTATGTTCTTAAACATTGGACTGCCTGAATTGTGGCAGAAAACAGAATAATATAGTAAACGCTCCTTCTCAAATTGTTGTAGTGTATGTTGGTTAATTGAGGCTTCTGGCAGAAGAGTCATTTATTGGCTGGGAGAAGATGCTAACAAATGATTGACAAAATGTTATCGCTTTGTTTTTCAAAATATGGTAGTTATCTTCTCTTTCCCCTCAGGCAGAACACATGCGTGACAACGCTTGACCTACATTTGTGTTCCTCTGGGCCTCCTGAGCATGTGCATATAAGATATGTATAATTATTTGCATATTTCAGGTACCCACAAGGCAATAAACTGGATGCAGGACATTCATGAAATTTGAAAGCATTCGAAAGAAAAATATTGGTTTACGATACCAGTGTTTTGGTTTCGATATCACCTATGGGAATTAACACCTTAACAACTCACCCTTTTTCACCCCAGTGTGGATCCCTTTTCCGGACTATTTTGAGTAATTTGTACTTCGTACTTGCGTAATTCTTGCTTAGCCCATGCCAAATATGCGTCTCCCGCCCCCCCCCCCAAACCTCATGGGGATTCTAAAGGTACCCAGAGTTTGTGGATTCCCAATGAGGGAACCAAGCAAATAGCCAATATAGCTAAGCTTTAAGTTTTTTTCTAGGTGAAAAAAAGTGGTCCCAAAAATGTTTGTAATAGAAGTGTTTTTGTCTCCTAAAAATGGCATCAACAAAAGATTTGCCATGCTAAAATCATCTTCCCAGCTTTCAGGAACAAGCAGACATGAATTAAAAAAAAAAATGTTTTACTTTTGTTCTAGCACTTTTTTAAGAGGTAGCTCATTTTCCCTATTTTTAAATTTTTTTTATTTAACAATTGCTCAGTGTACAAAAGTAGACGCAATCTTGTACGAATAATTAAGTACAGAGAAGAGGCATAATGACATTACAATACTGTTAATATCAACCAACAGTGTACATTATAGTTTTGAAATTCTGACTTAGTGTAAATACTATCATCATTGATACCACACCTAGTCCACCAGTACCCCCAACCACCCCATAGTAACCTTTCACTGTCCACTATAGTTGCACCATTGCTTCCAAACTTTTTCAGATTTTCTTAGACAACCACGACTTTGGTAGACCACCTGTTCTGCCTGCTGGCATAAATTCATATCAACCTCCCAGTCCCGCACACTTGGGGGTCTACTCATTCCCCATGCCTTTGTGATGTTTCTCTACGTCAACACGGCAACTAACTTTAGCCAGATCTTCCGATATTTGGGCCATACTTCATCACCCGTTATGTATAACACACGCCATCTCGCCTTTATTGGAAAAGTGAGACCCGTGACTTGGGCCATAACATGGATTATGGGGCAGTCTCATAGGATAAGAAACAAGCATTTGCAATGCAATAGGTCTCGCATTAGGAAAGTTTGAGCTATCTTTTTTTTATGTTTTTGGTTTTGAAAATAGCTAAATTAATAGCTTTGTCATTTACAATGCCAATAGTTTTAACTTTCGCAACTGTGACACCTATAGCATTTGTAATGCAATATGTGTTGTATTTACGTGACTTAGATGTATTGATATTACAAATAACAATGTCTTAATAATTCATACTTAAATGAAAGTTATTGTAATTTATAATGGCAATAGCTTAAACTTTTGTAAATAACTTTCCAAAAACCTGGTGAAAGCAAAAAATCTGGGTGGATTACAAGGATGGAACCCATTTGCATTATGACGTAGTAACAGTTGTTCCTTAGTTTTGTCCTATATACTGTCTAGGTGGTGGTGAAGTTAGCACATCAACATGAATTTGACACTGATTCGACATTGACTGCACTAAACCTCAAGAACTACGGCTTTTAAAAAGTTGTAAGAGTAGGATAGCACAAAGGAGTGATAAAGTTGTGAGACCTTATCCAGGGCAGTGAATAAGTGAACACTTGAAATACCAAGGACCCACTGAATTCAGAAAAGAAATGGTGGTGGTGGTGGGTGTGGTGGATGTGGCGGTGGATGTGGCGGTGGATATGGGGGTGGATGTGGGGGTGGATGTGATGGTGATGGTGGATGTGGTGGTGATGGTGGATGTGGTGGTGATGGTGGATGTGGTGGTGATGGTGGATGTGGTGGATATGGTGGTGGATGTTGTGGTGGATGTTGTGGTGGATGTGGTGGTGGATGTGGTGGTGGATGTGGTGGTGGATGTGGTGGTGGATGCGGTGGTGGATGCGGTGGATGTGTTGGTGGTGGATGCGGTGGTGGATGCGGTGGTGGATGTGGTGGTGGATGCGGTGGTGGATGCGGTGGTGGATGTGGTGGTGGATGTGGTGGTGGATGTGGTGGTGGATGCGGTGGTGGTGCATGTGGTGGATGTGGTGGTGGGTGTGGTGGATGTGGCGGTGGGTGTGGTGGATGTGGCGGTGGATGGGGCGGTGGATGTGGCGGTGGATGTGGCGGTGGATGTGGTGGTGATGGTGGATGTGGTGGTGGTGGATGTGATGGTGGTGGATGTGGTGGTGGATGTGGTGGTGGATGTGGTGGTGGATGTGGTGGTGGATGTGGTGGTGGATGTGGTGGTGGATGTGGTGGTGGTGGATGTGGCGGTAGATGTGGCGGTGGATGTCATGGTGGATGTGGAGGTGATGGTGGATGTGGTGGTGATGGTGGATGTGGTGGTGGATGCGGTGGTGGATGCGGTGGATGTCGTGGTGGTGGATGTGGTTGTGGTGGATGCGGTGGATGTGGTGATGGTGGATGCGATGGTGGTGGTGGATGGGGTGGTGGTGGATGTAGTGGTGGTGGGTGTGGTGGTGGTGGGTGTGGTGGATGTGGGTGTGGTGGATGTGGTGGTTGTGGTGGTGGATGTGGCGGTGGATGTGGCGGTGGATGTGGCGGTGGATGTGGTGGTGGATGTGGCGGTGGTGGATGCTGTGGTGGATGTGGTGGTGGATGTGGTGGTGGATGTGGTGGTGGATGTGGTGGTGGATGTGGTGGTGGATGCGGTGGTGGATGCGGTGGATGTGGTGGTGGTGCATGTGGTGGATGTGGTGGTGGTGGGTGTGGTGGTGGATGTGGCGGTGGATGTGGTGGTGATGGTGGATGTGGTGGTGGATGTGGTGGTGGATGTGGTGGTGGTGGATGTGGTGGTGGTGGATGTGGTGGTGGTGGATGTGATGGTGGTGGATGTGGCGGTGGATGTCATGGTGGATGTGGAGGTGATGGTGGAGGTGATGGTGGATGTGGTGGTGATGGTGGATGTGGTGGTGGATGCGGTGGTGGATGCGGTGGATGTCGTGGTGGTGGATGCGGTGGATGTGGTGATGGTGGATGCGGTGGTGGTGGTGGATGGGGTGGTGGGTGTGGTGGATGTGGCGGTGGATGTGGCGGTGGATGTGGCGGTGGATGTGGCGGTGGATGTGGCGGTGGATGTGGCGGTGGATGTGGCGGTGGATGTGGGGATGGATGTGGCGGTGGATGTGGCGGTGGATGTGGCGGTAATGGTGGATGTGGTGGTGATGGTGGATGTGGTGGATGTGGTGGATGTGGTGGTGGATGTGGTGGTGGATGTGGTGGTGGATGTGGTGGTGGATGTGGTGGTGGATGTGGTGGTGGAAGTGGTGGTGGAAGTGGTGGTGGATGTGGTGGTGGAAGTGGTGGTGGAAGTGGTGGTGGATGTGGTGGTGGATGTGGTGGTGGATGTGGTGGTGGATGCGGTGGTGGATGCGGTGCACTAGTGACTCACAGCTGCCAACGTTTCCGATTGCCATTGTCACATATTCCTAATTTCAGTGTAATTATGTGTGATATTCCAATGACTACAAGAAACAATTTTTTGTGTGCAAAATCAAGCAATGAAGACGAGGAAAGCATCAAAAATATTAGCAATGACACCTGTGCTCGGAGCGAGTAGTTGTTTTCAAGCAGGTCCGACCAACACCGTAGTGGCTCACCTGTCACCCCAGGACACAAAAGGGCGTTAGTGCGTATGAACAACGCGGAAAACAACGCAGTACAGTGAGAAGAGACTGCAGTGTGGCAGTCTGTTTAGAATAAATGTCATCATGAACGTGCGGTACGCTAAGTAGCGTAAAAGTATATTTTTATTAGGCAGCATTATCAACTTTTAGATTATACCTCACTCCAGGATAGGAAGCGGGAGCAGCAACTCCGTAGCCTGCCTCCGCTTACGGTTGACTTTGGCTTCCGGCTCGACTTTCCAACTGGTGTAGTTTCAGGTGCGAATCGTGGCGTGAGTTAATTATTTTGTATGCTATCAAAGATGTGAGATACTAAAATATCTCTCAAGGGAATATAGTACACTTCAATATTATTGTACACATTATGTAACATGTAGGCACGCGCAGCAACATTATTTAGTATGCGGAAAAAAAAACAAAGCGCCCGGCATTGTTGCTAATTAGGAGCAGGTCACTGGGTGAAAGGAGAAGCCCCACAGCCCCGATGAATAAATGGTAGCTTCTTCACGGGCCGTGTGAAAGCCAGAGCGGGTCACTGGGTGAAAGGAGGAGCCCCACAGCCCCCGGCGATTTAATAGTAGCTCCTTCACGTTTAGGCACGCGCGGCAACATTATTAAAGGCGATCTTTAAAGGCACACACCACTGTGCTTTAAGTAAAGATTTGTGCGTGTAATCCCCACGTTGGCGCCAGTGGTAACCTACAAAATAAAACAAGCATTACCCGGCTGCCGTTGTGCTCGTGGTGCCTTGGCGGGGCTGCGCTGTTCCGGAGCGAGAGGGGAGAGGCAGCTGCCTGGAGTGAGCGGTGAAAGAGGACTGTACTCTCTATGCAGGAAAACAAACCAGTGAAAACGAAACCTAAGAGCCGCGCGCGTGAGCTTCTACCGTAGACAGCTCACGTCGCGCGGCTCTTAGGTTTCGTTTTCCTAAGTGCATGGCAGAGTCGCGCTCGCACACATGCGCGCTCACGAGGTCAAATCCGACATCCAAGACTGAAAGCGCGTGCACCTCCCTGTCCCAGCGCGTGCACCCCCCCATTTACAAATACTAAAAGTATACTAAAGTATACACGAGGTCCGTTTGCTACGCTCGACCTAAAAAGGAGCTCACCATACCATATCCCCTAGCACACAAGGCTGTGTCGCAATGGTCATGGCGGTATAAAAGTGATCTGGAGTAATATGATCTGTGGACTTTCCTCAATTGTATTAACCGAAAGCAGGCTCGGTACGCAACTTCCCTACAACTTGTAATGCCTCCACCCAGTCATCATCTTTGATAAGTCATATTTCACCCTCCCATGCCTCTCGCAGGGACTTGAAGGGGTCTGGTGAATTGTTCATTCATTTTCTATAGGTCAGGGAGATCACTTTGTTCGGCATAGGGTCCAACAGCAGTCAGTCCTCTAATGTGGTCGACTTTGGCAACTGTTCTTCCTCCAGTACATGACGGTTGTATGACTAAACAACTACCTACAAAATCACAAGTGCCTAAACCACAAAGGCTAAACAATGACCAAAGCCAAACCACTAACTATTTAACCACGACTTACTGAACCACAAACTCCACGATAAACCACTACACCCAACGCAGTCAAAAGTATCCATCCATCATTATGTCAGAATTCACGAGAGTTCCCAGATGCGCGTGCTGCCAAGCAGCTGCAGCCTTGCCAAGTGAAAGCAAGAAGTGGCTTTAATCACCAAAATCTGTGTAGGCAAACACCACAGCCTCTTGTGCAGAGAAACTTACAGAGGAAGAGCATGTTGTAAGCACCGAGTCGCTAACCACTTCTTCCAGATGTCAGAAAGATTGAAGCACATGAAAGCAGATAATTGGAGTCTTTTTTAGGTCTCCCCTGGCGTTAGCAGCGCGCATGTGCTACTCTCGCCATGCAAGGGCTTCTTGGAATCAATACGGTTCCAGAAGTTGTGTCTGTGCTCCGTCTGCAATTTCCATTTTTGTGCGTCGTTTTGCATCATGGGTTATGCAAAACACAGTGTCACGATTGCACCGGAGGCATTTTAATCCCTCCTGGTAGCCATCCTGTCCACTTTTGGCCCCGCCCATCGGGATTGGATCTTTTACTTGCGGCAGGAGACAGTGTCTCTTAATTAGCCGCTACGCACTTTTTTTGGGGGTATAACAGCATTTACCTTCAACAATGGCTGATGTGCCTGTCATTTCTCTGGCGCGGCTTGTTTTTGTAGTTTTAGTTTCTGGCGCGGCTTGTAATATGGGCAGGTTCAAGTGCGTTAAGGTAACCATGTTGTTCATGCTTACATTGCAGCTTGTTTTTGTAGTTTTAGTCTCTGGCACGGCTTGTCTTTTCTTCTAGCGTCTTTGATGCTGAGCCGACAACCAGACTCGAACCCTGTTCTACAGTTCCAAAGGCGGCAGCTCTTGCCGTAATGCTACGTTCTCACCGTGACTCGCGTTCTACTTTAAAAGTAACGGGTCTACACAATCGTTTTATTCATTTTTTTAAACTCTGACCGAGATTAAATGGCCTGTTCTATCTACAGTCCCCATCCTACGTCTCTGTTCACAGTATTGACGCGTCCTAAGTGCACAGATTCACATTATTTTGAAAAGAAGACTTATACTTTCCGCATTCCACTATAGCCGAATTAATAAAGTGTGTCATGTCCCTGGCAAGCTACAAAGCGCTTTAGGTGAAGGGTATTAATAAAAAACAGTGTTGTATGGCTTATGAGGGACGTGTTTCAGTGTTGACTAAAGTCTTTTAGGGGTTAACACAAAACCGTACTCACATACCCCTTTTGCTACCCTCCTTGCACTTTCACTCCCGTCTCCCTTCACCTGTTTTTCTCTGCAGGTTTCTTTGCACCAGGGCCCTCTGCTTCTCCGCCATCCTGACCTTTATCTGCGTTCCCTGGGTGTCTCTGAGCATGTCCCGTTCCCTGCCGGTCTCTTTCACTTTGAGCGCCCTCGCCTCTTCACAGCTCCATTCCCCCTCCCCCACTTTACACATGGTGGTCCTCCCAGGAGACCACCTCCAGCATGCCCCCTCTCCTTCAACCCTTCCTCCCAGTTTTCTTTTTTCTCGCGGTTTTATCACTTTTCTTTCTGTGAGTGGAGTGGGGGTTAGGCGGGAGGGGGGAGGTGTGCTTGTGACAACTACCCCAGCTATCCACTAATGCCAAACAACAACACGCGTTTGCAATATCATTTCAAATACAAAGAAATGTAAGAAAGTTAAGACACAATGGTGAATGTTTTGTCAGAACGACTATAACGAACACTAGACTGCGTTAGCCTGAACCACGCACATGCGTGGTTCAGGCTAAGTCATTGTTCATGCAAGGCGTTGTTCCGCTTTCTGTCGTCGTTGAGGATGTTTACTGAGTATGTACATTGCATTGTGTGACCAAACTGTAAGTGCCTAAGTTGTTCCAATTCCCCCATCTCTTATTCCATCTTTAGGTCCTTGAATGTCAGAGCACATCTCTCCAAACGTCTCCTAGGTGCTCGATACTTAACAGCTCCCATTTATGGAAACCCTTCCGGTTCCAGACTTCTCTCATCAAATCGCTGTCCCATAGTGGAGTTCTGCCGATAAGTTTGCCCTCCCCCCCCCCAGAAAACTGGTGGCTTCTCCACACCCTCCCCACCATCTGAGTCAGCAATGATTTCTTCAGTTTCTTGATATATAGTAGCACTGGGTAGCCGTGGCTCCCCATAAGGACTCTGTTAACTCGATATGCTGGCTGCTCCATATTCATGAACACCCAGTCGTTGATCACAGTCAACTGGGCTGTCGAGTAGTAGGAAAGTATGTTGGGGACTGCTAGCCCACCCTCATATAGCCCTCGTCATACTTTACAGAGGGAAATACTTGAACTACCCCATCCCCCAAGAGCTTGCGTAGTTTGCTGTCAACCTTAGTAAAGAATTTGGGTGGCATTAGGGGGTATTTTGGAGGACATACTGCAGTGGGGGGGGGGGGGGGGGAGCATCATTTTGAAGAGCATGGCCCGTCATATCAAGAACACCGGGAGCGTACGCAATTGAGCAACATCATTGCAGAGGTGTTCCAGTTGAGGAAACCGGTTCATCTCCAAAAAACCCTCAGCATTCTGCATTACATAAATGCCCAAATATTGAAAAAGTCTGTCACGATTGGGGCTACACATCTTGCCGACAGAGCTGGGCTACCAAAGGCAAGGGGGAAGATAAGGGATTTATCCCAATGAATCCGAGAGCCAGAATTATCCCCAAAAAGCTGAAAAATATGGAGTATTCTATCCACTGTGAGGTTGCGTAGCGTATAATAGGATATCGTCAGCATTAAGGGAGAGCCATTCCTCCCAGTCCCTTTCCCCGCCAATCCCCTTCAGGAGGGAGTCTTGACGAATCTAGGCAGCTAATGGCTTTAGCGCGAGGGCAAACATCATTGGGAACAGTGGGCCCTGGTACAGGAGTCTGATCCAAGTATGGCACCGGGGGTCAAATCCTAATCTGGCATGTGCAGCAAGCAGATATGTACATTTAATACTATCAAAGGACATCCTTGCATAACTCATAAAGACCCCTCAAATTCAATTGGGTACAGCCATGCAGCATAAGCTTGACTAGTTCAGGTGAACAAACATGGTTATCATGGTCTTTAGTCTTTTGGCCAAGTCCTTAGCCTCCAGATTCAAGAGAGATATATGCCTGAAGGAGCTGCAAGCCGAAGGCAGTTTAACCTTTTTAGAGCGGACTACAATGGTAGCTAACCTCTGATCTATTGGCAGGCTGCCTGAAATGTGTCCAGCATTCATTTTGCCACCTTATCAGCCATGCACTTGTATAGTTTCACTGGTAGTCAGTTGGGCTCAGCCGCCGTCTCAGATTGTAACTCGCAGATTGCCCCCTCCACCTCCGCTACCGTCAGGTTTTGCTCTAGGGTGTCCCTAGCTTCAGCTGATAGGACCTAGAGGGATAGATCTTTAAGTATGTCAGCACACTCTACTCCAGACTGATTTGTCATGGAGGAGTGCGTGTATTCATAATACATGATAAAGGCCTCCAATATGGCATCCCCAATGGTGTGTGGTGTATCTGCAGTCTCAAATTTCTACTATCCAGTCCGTGCCCCCATCTCTCCTCTCCAACCAGGCTATAAGCTTGTTGCCCTTGTAGCCAATATCGTATAGGCATCTCTGTGTGGCCAGCACGTGGGCTCAGGCTTTATTTTCTGCCAGGTCCCTCAGCTTTTGCGGTCACAACTTGAGTCTGTGACATTGGCCAGGGTCGGACGCCCCGTCACCCCTCCTCATCCCTGCTCCCAGCACTGCCATCTCAAGGGAGGCGATTTCCTTTTCTAGCATCTCACACTTGATAATCTGGTCCTTTCTTGAGCCCCTAATCAGGGCCTGGGACTGTGCATGGCCATGCAGTACTACCTTGAAGACTGCCCACAGGGTGCTGGCCAAAAAGACTTTACCCTCGTTCTTCAGAAAGTTTTGATCTGTTAGTTCCCATATTGTGTCCTGGAATTTTCTGTCTTATAGATGCCAAGGGACCTGAGAACGGCACCACCACTGGGGAGTGATCAGAGATGCTGCGTGCCAAATGCGACGCATTGCGGAAATGACTAGCATACTTGTGGTGTGAGATTATGTGAATCAGATGGGAGAGACTACCTTACACAGCCAAGAGAAAAGTAAACTGTTGTGCAGTGGAATTGTTTTTGTGCCATAAATCTACTAGTCCCATTGCGTCTACAAAGGCTAGGAGTGGACTCGCTTCGGTGCTCTCCGGTGTATTGTCATTCTATCCCTCTTCGAGTCCACTGTCACATTCATGTCCTCCTAAGTATCCGCGTACCAGCTGGCATCTCCAAAATCAGCTCGCTAAGTGCCAGGAAGGTTTCCACACGGAATCATGGTGGCATGTAAACTGAGCAAAGGTTAAGTATATGGCCCTACCATGTACCTGTCTGCACTACAAACCTACCAAGTAGATTACTCCAGGTTTGACCTGGTGTATAAGGTACTAAGGACCTTATCAGTATACCCGTGCCCCTGGAGTTGGAGGTGAAACCTGCATGCGCCACCAGGGAGTAACAAAATCGGTCTAATGCCCTAGAGTGGTTACCTTTCAAATGAGTTTCCGGTTTGAAAACTAAGTCTGGGGCGTGCCTGCGGATATACTACAAAACAATGGCGCATTTAATTTTGTTGCCTAGGTCATTGACATTCCATGTCATGATCTTCAAGTTAGAGTGAATAAGAGGCCCCATGAGGTGTTGTGTTGTGTGGCAGTCCTAACTTGTGTAACCGGGTGAAAGACCCATCACCTCCCTTCTAAGCGATCCAAGTCCCATTCCAAAATGTCGCTGAGCAAAAACATGTCAAATTACGTAAAACCATCAAAATAAAACATAACCGATTTCACCAAGAAAACATCCAACACCCAGCTACCCTTCATAGTGGGGTTGGAAATGCCAACCAACCCAACTTGCAGAGCGCCTGTTGCCCGAACTTTAGCACAGAGTCTGTTAAGGGTTTGCCAGCGCCACAAGACTCACTAAATTACTGTGCGTAGTGTGAATAACCCGATACCACATTAAAATTACCAAACATCTGCATCACATGAAGCATCCTAGGTCATCTTTTCCCCTCATCCTAAGCCTCAACCACCATGCTCACCCTTGTGATCATGCCTATATCTGAGGTGCCCGGGTCCTGGCTGCCCGACCACCAACCCACTCAGCCAGTTTGTGCCCCATAGCCACTGGTTCTAGTGACCAGGGGGTCATCGCTTGCAGGGCCATTCAGGTCCGCTGTCAGACCTCAGTCAATTCCCCTTCAGCGGATTGTTCCTGAATGTGCAGAGACGGAGTGTCTTCTTGCTGTCTAGTGCCTCTTGGGGGGCCCTTCGTCCAGGACTACGATAGCCCTCAATCCGGTCCCACACCTCAGCTGGCATGGTGAAGTATCACGATTTACCCTCTGCCGCCACTCTCAGGCGCGCCAGATAATAGATCATTAATTTAAGGGCTGCAGTGCTGACGGTATACTTGCAGTGTAGAGTCTGAGAAAAATCGTATTGTGGCATTTTCGTACACCAGGTCGCAATGTGGGCGAGCAGGATGTAGAATAGCATCACGATCTCGGTGATTAGAAATCCGGGCAATGATTGTCCGTGGGGGAGCTTTCGGCTTAGGCAGTGGTATCAGTGCACTATATGCCTACTCAATGGAGAAAAAGTTCGAGAGACGCTTGGGGCGGAGACGGGACGGAGGGTGATGAAATTAGGTCTTCGAGGAAGTGGTCCCTCCGCCTCTTATGTGACCCCGACCACTCTGATATTGTTCCTGCATGTCCTGCCTTCTTGATCTTAGAGCTTCTCCACCATAACTCTGTTTTGTTAAGTATTTGACTTGTTCCCCCAACTTTTTGGACGTAGACTTTAGCAGTTGAATATGTGATCCTGAAGCGGTGACTTTCTCTTCAATTTTCTTACTATCAGCCTTAGGAGAGCAACATTGCCAGTGACAGCATCTATTTTAGGTTGCAGAGTACTTTTGAGGACACAGATTGCTGCCATAATAGCTCTGAGGGAGGGTTCCACTATCCCCGAAACCTCAGTCGTGCCACACCACACAGAGAGACGGTTTGGTCACTACATATTTATCCATCTTATTGGACTGTATTTATGCCAGTCCCTTAGGTTCACCATAGCCTTGGAGAGGCTACTCTGTGAAGAAGTAAGGGGGGTGGGTGGGTGGGTTCCATCTCTCATGGACACTAATGTAGGATGTCAAGTGCAGAGTGTCGCTTGTGTGAGAGTTGTAGGGCCAGTTGAGAAACAGTCAAGTCCCGGTGGTACAGGAGGCTGGAGTCAAGCTCAAATGCCTAGCTGTTCCACTCCAGATTAGCTCACCTGCCCGGCTGTCTCAGCAGGTCACTTGCACAGCCCCTACACGGTCTGGAGGTCCACAGAGTGTCGAGCGGGCTCCCACCCAGTGATGGGAGCACAAGCTCAGTTAAGGGCTGCAATGGTGTAGTCTTCCGATGGGGATCCATCCCTTTCTGCACATGAATAGATGGGGATCACTGCCTCTGCTGTTCCAGGGCTGTAACACTACAGCCCCCAGTCTCACAATGCAGTTCCTGAGTGAGCAAGCCCCCACCTTGGCTGGGCTTAGCAACACAGTTAGCACTCAGAGCGAAGCTCACAGTGCATAAAGAATCCCAGAGCCAATTGTCCACGATGGATAGATGCAGGGTGACGAGATCTTGTAGCACCAGCCCCGGTCTAAAAATCTATCTGAGTCTGGACACCCCAAGCTCCTCAGGGCCCAATGACGCTCTTCTCGCTAGTTAGGAGCTACAAACAGTTCTGTCGGGTAAACAAAATCTCCTCAAGGGGAATTGCAAAATAATGTTTTTCATTAAATAGTAAAAGGGCCTATAAACGATCCCTCGTGTATGTGTAAAACTTCTACTAAAAGACACACATCTTTAAAGAAAAATTATTTACTAAAACCATTGACACAACACAACCAATAACTTGTTTTAAATAAAAAAATCATATATAAAAACATGTATATCTATCTCTTTTCATATTTCTCTTTTCAACGGATGTCCAGAGAACATAAAGAACAATACTTTACATTAACAGACACAAAGTGAAAATCAGAAATCTCCCGGTGATTACACATAAACATGAGACCTTGGAACCACAAATAATCAAAATGCCCCAAACAAAAACTTTTTGTTCAGTGTTTCCTTATATCTTCTTTACATATTCCATGGATAGCTGACATAGGACATAGCGTAATGTTGTAGATGTTTCGACCCTGTGTGGGGTCTTCCTCAGGACTAAAACAGACCAAAGGGCAGCCTTAAATGTATTCAAAGAAAGGCACATATGGCATGTCCAAAACGGTATCCATTAGTTATGTAACATGACATCCCAGACCCCAGCCGGGGTTCACTCAATGTGGGGATGGGGTTATTATTACCCTCTTTCAATTGCAGTCCTCTTGGACCAATTGTGGCTTCATTTAAAATGAACAGCAGCTGCTCCTGTCTTGTCTGCTGTCTTCCTGCGTGTCTCCCTAGTTAAGCAGCCGCAGTCAGACAGTTCAAGGCTTGGAGTAAGTTAGGATCACAGAGTTTAAAACACTGCCCACCCCCCCAGTTAGAGGGCGTGTCCTACTGATCTAAGCTAGCCACCCATCACAGGGCAAAATCTTCTCATTCAAACGTCCTCACCCAGCTCCCATGTGCCCTTTTCTCAAAGTTGGCTGCACCCAGGACTCCAAGCACAGAGTTGCAGCGCTCGATTCCTATGTGCACCTCTTTTGTCTGCAAGTTATGGACCTACACTCACAGACGCCAGCGACCGTACAGGTCTGGCGAAGCCAATTGGCCATCTGGGCACAGTTCCCGCCTCCGCAACTGCCAACTCCTTCGGGCACAACAAGCCTCCACAATACTAAATTTACCACTAGCCTGTATATTCCAGGACCCACCCGAAATCCAGGCACGGGCTTTCCCTCCGACAGCCAATCCGGGTGGAATCAGCCAGGGAGGGCACTTGGCTATGGGCTCTCAAAGTCCAACTGAAGCTTCGCTTCAACCTTTACACATCTGCCGCCTAGTAGCAGGGTTGGTGGGTCCTCCTCTCCCCGAGCGGTCAATGGGAAACAACTTGTATCGCAAAGCGGGAGCTCAGCCCCACAATCTTCCGAGGTTCGTTCATCAGGGCAGAACTAGGCTCTAAAGAGATGTCCGGGCTTGCCTAGCACATAGGGGTATCTGTGCGCTTGTTTGTAGGGCAGAGATGGCAGGGTTTAAAGTATTAGGCGCCTCAGCTAATGTTCAGTGTGTGGCCATCTTGGCTAGAGCCAAGCCACGCTCCCCTATTATGCCTACTTTTTGTGCGATTAACCTACTTCCAATTTGTGATAGAAAACAGGTGTGCAAATCCATGGGAGAACCTAGAAAGTTATACATTTCAGAACAGCAGACAACATTTATTTTCTCCAGCTATGATGGACAAAAAAAATAATAATCAGGATTTTGATAAAGACCTGGAGGCTAATATTATTGCAATCTTTTTTATTGCTAACACTAACAGCAACCCCTTTAAATAACATAGAACACTAACAAAAGTTTCAACATTATAAAAGGATAGATCCCCCTAGCCATCTTCTTTCTTTTTAGCTTACTGCACTATAACATATAACAAATACATTCTCAAATCTCAAACATATTGTAATTGCATCTATATAGCACTTACTACCCCATACGAGGCGTTGAAGCGTTTTTGGGCGAGTAGCACGCTCTTACGGAACCCAAAAAGGATTACTGCTGAATTAGTATAGGGAGATATGAAATTAATTTGAGTGGTGAACATGTGAATGTTTATTGGATTGAAAAGGGTAGTGGACGGATGGAAAAGGGAAGGGTCTAGAATTTTTTTTTTTTTTTTAAGATGATAGCAGCGGGAGGTAGTTTGGGATGAGTAAAGGGAAGGTGGAGGGGGTGAAAAATCACAGGGAAGGGTTTAGAAAGGCTTATTTGGGAGATCTGAATAGTAAAAGAGGTTTGAGATGATGTAAGGAGAGGTAAAGGAGGGAAAAGTCTAGAAAGGGTTATTTTGGAGATCGTAATAGTAGAATGGGGTTTAGTATGAGTCAAGAGTGGAGGTAGAGGATAGTTTGAGAGAGATATATTGTGCGATATAGGGTAGTGCATTGGAGAAGCTGAATTAGGAGTAAAGTAATAAATATAAAGATTTATAAGTACATGTGAGGTTTTTATGTATAAGAAAGATAATATATGTTGATTTAAGTTTATTTAATAAACTTAGACTTTCAAGTGGTGCTGTACTTTAAGCAAATTTGTTTTTATGATTTATAATAAAAGAAAATTGTAATTCAATAATGAAACAATTGTAGATAAATTATGATATACATTTACTTATTTATGCAGTGACCTATATACATGTTAAACAGAGTGATATAACCATAAGTAATATGTATATTTGTTAAGCAGAACTAACGAATATCATATTTATAAACAATTACACACATTTACAAAGGAATACACATAAGTAAGTATACATATATAGTTCAAATAAGTGCTACAGGGATATTCTGCATATTTATGCTCGAGTATGGTGGTTATGTGGTACACTGACCCACATTACTGTGCAATTTCAGCACGGTGATGTTACCAGCCATGGGCGGGTTGTTCTGGAGACCTGCTCGTCACTACAACCTGCCCCAGGATACAGTAGCAACAAGTCCTGTGCCTCACCCACACAGGCCAATGTCCTGCACCGGCATCAAATAACAGTTTTATTGTTCATGTGTTCTCAAGTGTGCACAGAAGTGGTCTTTGGGTAGTTGATAGTGCTAATTCAACATCCTTAGGACCTCAAGGTGTACACAGCTGCTAGTGCCACACCATCAGTAGCTTTCAGTGCAGGCTAGACGTGCTCTTCAATACTCAGCCATACTCTCAGAACATTTCAGTACCCATCATTTCCTATAACAAAAGTCAATAAATAACCAAGTCCATATTTCAGATCAAAGAGAGAATTTTTTGTTGATCCAAAATCTCTGAATAAAATCTACGTCATCTGTTAATTCAGATTTTTCCATTTGTTTCCTTTATTGCAGTCCATGAGCTACAAGATAAATTAAAACGAAAGCAGGGTTTGGAATACGGGAGGGATAATATTAGCCTCAGTGTCGTTAATAAAATTCCGATTTTCTGTTCATCACACCTGGGAAAAATCTACAATTTATGGCAAGACCGAAGACTAACATTACTGCAAGTTTAAAGCTCCTTTAACAAACAATATACAGCTTTCTTAACAGGCTTAAACTAAATTTACAAAAACTGCATTATTTGACTAATAAGTACCCCTCAAGATGTCCTGCAATGCACCCCCAACATAAAAGCTTTTAAAGCAGACACACCCCTCACAGAATGATATTGTTAACTTCTGTGATAACACCTTCAAACTCAGAACTTTATTAACACCTAATCCCTCCAGATAATTCAGTACATTAGTAACAACCCAAATAAAACTATACCTAGAGACCAGTGGTATTGAAATCCTTATACTCCACAGTCTATTCATCAAATCATCGTGACCTACTGTCATTCCATTAATCAAAACATGGCCTGCGGCAATTGCCGATCCAAGTACATTAATCGTACTATAGGATAATCCCATCTCAAATATTTCAGATAAATAATTCATTACTTCTAGAAAATCCACCAAAAGGATGTCAAAATACCTCTCCACACACCAGCAAAACCATTTCTACCATGCCAATGCATACATTTTTCTAGTACCTGGTGCTCAGGACTCCTTAATGAGGTCAGTAGCTACTTGTGAAAGCCCTGGCGCCTCAAAGACACATCAGCAATTCTCCATGCCAGCAGCTTCAGCTACCCCGTCCTTACCATAGTGTGCATCTCTCCTGTTGGACCTATAAAAATGTCTTTAAATATTGCTATGTGAATTGGAAAAGCTGGCCGGACACATTGGCTGAGTCTGAGGGACAATCGAGGGACTACTGAGGCGCCCATGCTACAGCGCAGCTCCCTGGGGAAGATACTAGCAGATCACTCGTAAACGTGGCCTGGGGGCACTGTGGCGAACCATTTGAAGAACTCAAATAGAGTTAAGACGGTGGATACGGTATAGTGACCCTCTGTGGTGCTGCCCTGCAGGTGTGCGCTGACCCGAGGTGCCGAATACTCCGGAGCACTGCCCTAGCCGAGGCTACACGTCAGTTACACTATCATTAAAATATGGGGAAACCGGACTGCAACCAACCGCAAATAAACTTTGACCAGGCTAAAAAACAGCAAGACCAAGGTGCTGATGAACAATCTGTGTCGCAAAAAACGCCGGAAGCAACAGGGGGGATAACAAATGACATACAATCCATGTTTACTACAATCCAAGCTACGCTGTCCAATATCGATGGGAAGATAGACTCCTTGACGTACAGGGTGGACAGGATGTCCGAACGACTTGATAAAACACAGAGAAAGGATTGATATGGCGGAGCGGATAATATCCGAAGCAGAAGATTCCCAGGTGCAACTGGAAGCGAAGCAGACGAAGATGGAGAGGCAGATGGTGGCAATGACGGCAAAGACGGAAGATTTAGAAGCCCGGTCTAGGAGGAGCAACCTCCGCTTGATGGGAATTTCGGAAACGACAAACATGGGACCAATGGAAATTTCGGAAACGACAAACATGGGACCAATGGAACAATAAGTCGAGAGGCTGTTGATATCCATGCTAGGGAGAGACACCTTCTCGCAAGTGTTTATTGTTGAAAGAGTCCATAGGTTGCGGGCGCCGAAACCACCCGTTGGATCCAGACCGCGACCGATCATCGCCAAGATCCTGAACTACAGGGACCGTGATGCGGCACTTCGAAAAGCCAGAGAACTGGGAAAGCTATCTCACGAAGGAATGGACTTATCCATATACCCGGACTTCACCTCTTCGGTGCAAGAAGCGCAGAAGAAATGTACCACGGCAAAGCAGAAACTGAACATTTCATATGCCATGCTATACCCGGCCAGAATCAAAATCACCGTTGACTGTAAAATGCGGATTTTTAATGAATCATCAGAAGTTTCTACAGCAAGAAGGCCAGATGGGCGCACGGAGGAGATCGCCGAGAGGAGAGCATGGGGAACAGTCCACGACGTCTGATGTTGAATGACCTGTACTTAATGGATACAAATCGGACGCTGTTGCGAATTGCATACGTGCGCTGGAGAGTGCTCCTCTCCAGAAGGCGATGGACAATGAGGTTTCGAATATAGAAAGACCCTCAATATGCATTTTCAGATAAGTTGGCAGTCAATATGAACACATTGTAGTTTTGTTGTGATTTAACCATATAGCGTGGGCAAGGTGCATTGTATAAAATGAGCCAGCGTTGGCCGCTGTCACAACTGTTCCCTTATATACTGAATAGTTATGATGTTAGATGTTGAAGTGACGATATGCATGGCAGGGCGTTGTCCCATGTGGCCTAGGCTGCAAGTAACGGGAGGGCAGCTCTGACCCCTACGTGTGAACTGCAGCAACTGTTGTATTTCTTCTTCTTTTTTATTTTTGTTGTGGGAAATGTTGGTTGTAGTTTATGGGTGTGTCTCCACTAGATTGGGGCAGTGGAGTGGGAGGGGGGGGGTGGAAAATGATGATTTATCATACAGTTATGTCCCATCATACACCCTCTTCCGTCACGTCCCCGAGCCCATCATGCCAAAACACGAGCACCCGAGAAAAACGAGCACGAACCGATCACGCGCTGATCATGCACCTCATGTAGTTACACACGCGCTCTCCTTCCCCCAAATAAAAGTCAAACGCTCATCCTTATGGTCAAAGCGACTCCGAGAACCAACTGCCTCACTCAAACCGTGCATTACTGTGGTTAAGCCGATGCCGAGAACAAGACCCCCCCCCCCCTATCTGTAACCATTTCCCTACAATCGGGCCAATTCCGAGAAATAGGCCCCATTCTGTTAAACCACGATAACCAATTCCGAGAAGAAGAGCCCCCGAATGCTGAAACACGACAAACAGACATCCTGTCACGACCACCTCTCCCTTATCTAAGGAACCAGCCTAGTGTTATTTCTCCACACCTTCGCCTCTCTTGTGCTTCCTCATTCTAAATCATGACTCAGCCTTATCTCCTCTACCATGTCTTCACTCTTTCATGACGCTGCCTCCTTTTATGGTCATGACTTCTGTTTTATTGCAACATATGATCCGGGCCTACATGACTTCCGTTTTTTGTTAACGTATGATCCGGGCATGCATTGAAGGGAAGCTCCTTCCTCTTTTCCTACTATAAATACTGTGTGTTCAGATAATAATGTTAGAGATTCTTCCGATCCTCCTCAGGTGACGGAGCTCTCCCTTAACTCGAGTTACTGAATAAAGACCCTGAATTCGAACCACCATGGACTCTGCTCTTCATACTTGAACTTATTGATATTGCCTAGAAATTCTGATCAAGGTAAATTACTAAAATATTTACCACAGCAAATTGGCGCCCGAACAGGGACTTCCCTTTCTCCCCACACGCCGGTGATGCGGACCTAGACGGTCTCTTCAAGACATCGACGGACTACTACGTGCACACTGCAGGGTGTTCCTGCATGAACTCCTTCGTGTCGAAGAGGGGCCGAGCCACGGCCTAGCCATCCATACGAGGCGGTGAGGACGACAGCGGAAGTCTCGACCCAGAGCCCGAAACCTGTGAAGATTGCCGAGTCCGAGGTCGTCTGAAACCCGACCAGTCCCTGTCCACGAGTACTGCGTAATCAAGTGTCCAGATCTTCAAGGTCTTCAAGTTCTCTGCACCTCGGTGAGTACTGCTGGGGGTGTATAAAGACAGGTTCTGAATTTTCAGAGCACGGTAAAGACGGGTTCTGAGTTATTCAGAGCATGGTAAAGACGGGTTCTAGGTTTCTAGAAAACGGTATGTTTGTATTCTGATACTCAGAATATATCGAGTTTTTTCAAGTGTAAAGTTTTTATTTGTATCTGATAGAATGCCTTTGTTCTCTAAGCTGTGTAAACTGGGTACCCGGAAGGGGTTACTGGAACAGTCTGTACCAGTCCCCCCGAAGGATACTCCTGGTTATGTTATGTACACAAAGTATGGGATTGGTGCCATCTTGTATTTGGATCTTTGGGAAGGTTATACTAAAGATTTAGACATCACGATCAGATGGCCAAAGAGTGGCACATGAGATTTGAATTGTATCATGGCGGTTGAGAAAATATGTTGGGAAAAGAAAGCGAGACCCTCGATGTTAGAGAGTGTTGATATATGGCGAAAGGAAGCACATCGAAGGAAACAGAAAGAGCAAGGGAAAGTTGAGAAAGCAAAGAGAATGTCGGAAGAAAGTAAGATGAAAAAGTTACAGGATCAGGATGATGATATTTGTTCTGAACAAAAGAAAAGGGAGGTCTCAGCCTCAGTAACAGGTATATATCCTGTCCTCTCACCAAAAACAGGGTCCGAGATTAACTCAGATTCTAGTACCCCTACAGCACCTCCACACCCTAAGGTTCCTTCTGTACCCGACGATTTTATTACTACTTATTTGATGGAGCCTCATCCTGCTTATACGAATCAGGTAACAGCCAGACGAGTAGTTACTCAGACGGAACCCATCCCTGACACTTCGGGTGGTGTTCTACCTCTGTTAGAATGTGATTATGATCCAACCCCAGGGGAAGGTTCACAAGCAGATATTTCCCTTCGCTTACGAGAAGCTCTAGAAGGTATACGAGAGGTACCGAATGTCACAAATTGCCTAAACAAAATTTATGAAGCGCTTCGAACAGGAGAAAATTTAGAAACTCTACAGGAGGCTATAAAAAATAGACCCATAGCACATAGAAAATGCCTCTCACGATTCATGATCACTTGTTTTATTAGAATGATAGCTAGTGCAGGAAAAAGAGTTCCTGATGATTTACTACAACTAGACCAAGCAGTAGTCGCAGGAAATTACAATAAAATAAAAGAAATAGATCTATTTATTCCGCTCTTCATAAGCAAGGTTTCCGATTCCCATCGAAAAGATGCCCTTACCCAGGGAACTGAGAATGAGAGTACGAGCGAGGATAGAGACGAAGGAACTGCTTTTCAGGGTGCAGTACGTTCCCGTATCCCTCGTTCTCAGAATAACGGACAATTCAAACTTAGAACTAAGAAATTGTCAGCCCCCACAGATAGGTTGTTCCAACGAACGCAAGAAGCTCTAGATGATTGGATGGACGACAAGCCTCCACTCATCACACAAGAAAAAGAACTCGCTAGATCAAGCACCCATTGGGTATCTCAATACTCCATATATGGCTCTGCTATAGTTGCTCAAATGTTTTTATCGATCCCCCTAGCCTCTCAAAGACTAGCTAGCATCTATATGGTTCAACACCTCATTACAATGTACGAAGATACTGGTTGCCCACCAAAAGGATTACATCCTCTCTTACGAGACTGTTTAGAAGGGAGGTGGGTGGCTAGGGGACAAGAATTCCTTAATATCTTCCTTGAACTACGACAGCGATATATCCAATGTTTTACAGGCAGTACAAATCCCCATCCCTATGACCAAGGACAGTTCCCCCTCCGAGAAGTACACCCCGTTGCAGATTCCGATGGAAAGTTGCAACAAACATTTGTGTACACTCCTTTGACAAAACTGGAAATACTCGAGATGAAGAAAATGGTCCCTTCCCACGAAAAATACCCTTCGGGTTTCCATAGGGAACTCAAGGACATTCTTCAAATGGGTTCCTTTACTTATGAAGACCTCAATATTCTCCTTAAAGTCCTGATACCTCAAGGAACGTACGACAAGCTAAAAGGAAAAGATTGGGAGATTGAAGGGAAAAAGGTAACATGGGCAGACTTAGAAAAATAAGATGCCACTCGTAATCCCGGACAAGGTTTGGGACCTCTAGTTCAGGAACTCCCTCGCTGTCTCCCTAAAATACTGTCCCAGTTGCTGACCACTAAGAAAGAAGATTGGGATGCTATCTCTGCATGTAAACAGAAACCAGATGAGGAGATAGGGGACTATTATTCCAGGTTAGAGAAATGCTTCCTCATCAACAGCGGCCTCTCCTCTGGCGGAGATGCCTATAGTCGATTATTTGTTTCAAAACTCGTAGAAAATGCCTTGCCCACGATCAAAAATAGAGTACTGAAGGTAGAAAGTACTTGGCAAGCAAGCTCCCCCTCACAAGCACTTCAGATGCTCCAATATCACCAAAATAGAATTAGGGACGAACAAGAACAAGAAAAGAAGAGAACAAAAGATACTAAAATGAAGGTATTAGTAGCACAAACTAATACGATCAACAGACCCCTAAACAACCCCAAGTACCACAAGAAAAAGTTACTTGTAATTACTGTAAAAAGCCAGGACATTTCGTGCGTGACTGTCCAGTATTACAACATAATATTGCCACTGGGAAGACACAATCTCGTAACTATCCCCCTCGTCCTTCTGCTCCTCCAACTGATGCTAAACCTACCACCCAACTCTATCAGTACCCAGTGTCATCCTATCCGGAATTCCCCACGATCTCATGAAACAGCTGGGAGGAACACGATAATCGTCCACTAATACCGGTCCGGGTTGACCAAGAGGGTCCCTATGTACATGCTAAACTCCTAGGTAAGGAAGCAAAATTTCTGATCGACACCGGGGCTAGTAGGACGACAGTGCAGCACAACGAAGTTCCCAAGGTACCCCTCTCTGGCTCAAATAGTATTTCCTTGGGTTTTTCTGGTACACCTGTCATCAACAAAGTTTCTGAACCAATTTCACTTAAAGTTGGTCCTCTTACAACTTCCACTGATTTAGTGCTTACAAAGTCCTGTCCCGAAAATCTCCTTGGCATCCAGACCCTAAAAGAACTAGGTGCTATAATATGTTGTTCCCCAGAAGGAGTCCGACTATTCCTCCGAGATTTTAAAGGTCATTTCACCACACAAGAACTAGATGTCAGACTAAGAGACATTCCTGTTACACTATGGGCTACTGATCCAACAGATGTAGGATTCATGGATTATACCACACTTAGTGACACTGAAAGAAGGCATTGTCCTACCTCGTATCCGTCAATACAAATTACCTCCAGATGCAGAACAAGCCCTTATTCAGATTATCGATGATTTGATAACAAAAGGAGTAGTCAGAGAAGTACCTTCCAACACATGTAACTCGCCAGTCCTGCCTGTCAGAAAGAAAACTGATGATGGTGCGCCACCAGTCTACAGACTCGTGGTTGACTTACGTGAACTCAATAAATGTGTAGTACCACAATACCCTGTGGTCTCAGATATCAGTACTCTGTTAACAGCCATAGATCCTGAGGCTACACATTTTACTGTAATCGACCTGAAGAATGCTTTCTTCAGTGTACCCATCCACCAAGATAGTCAGTACCTATTCGGATTCTCCCTACAAGGTCGTAGTTTCTGTTTCACAAGAGCTCCCCAAGGATATACAGAAAGTCCCAGTATCTACAGTCAGGCACTTAAAAGACAGCTAGATGACATTGTTCTGCCCGCCAACACGACATTGTTACAATATGTCGATGACTTGCTGATCACCGCACGCTCCAAACCAGAATGTGAACAAGCTTCACGAATTGTCCTAATGTTCCTTGCACAACATGGCCACAAGGTGTCACCCTCGAAATTACAATTGTGTTTACAGCAGATGGCCTACCTAGGACACCTGCTGTCAAAGGAGGGTAGGGCACTCACACCTGAAAGAATTCAACTCATTTTTAACATTCCTGTCCCCAAGACACAGAAAGAAGTCCGTGCTTTTATTGGTCTCACGTCTTACTGTAGACAGTGGATTCCCCAGTTTGCATACCTGGCCAAACCCCTGATACAGCTAACAAGCTCAACCTCTTCCCCATTGCCATGGACACCTGAGCACACTTTTGCTTTTGACACCCTCAAACAGGCATTATGCTCTGCACCTGTCCTAGCCACACCTGATTATGCCAAACCTTTTGTCCTCTTTGTCACAGAACGGGAAGGTACAGCCTTGTCAGTACTCACACAAACACAAGCTAACAAACACCGTCCCTGTGCTTATTTTTCTAGCACTCTTGACCCTGTTGCACAAGGTTTGCCGGCCTGCCTGAAATCTGTTGCAGCTACAGCTCTAGCAATACGACAGAGTGATTCCATAGTACTAGGACACTCCCTTGAAGTACAAGTTCCACATGCAGTAGAATTGCTTTTGAATAGGACACAGACACAACACTTAACCATAGCTCGCCTCACAGGTTATGAAGTCACTCTGTTCCAACCCCATATTATCATCAAAAGGTGCAATATCCTCAACCCAGCTACGCTACTGCCTACGGTTCCAGTTGACAACCAGGTTCATGACTGCTTAGAGGTGGTCGAACTAGTTACAAAACCCCGGTCTGATCTTACAGATGTCCCTCTAAGTACACCAGAACACACACTGTTTGTAGACGGTTCCTGTATGCGCCTCCAATCAGGCGAACTCTCAGCAGCCTATGCTGTCACTACAGAAAACACCGTCCTTCTAGCAGCCAGAATACCCGTACATTCTGCACAAGCAGCCGAACTAATAGCTCTCACCCAAGCATGTGAATGGTCCAAAGGAAAACGAGTCAACATCTACACCGACTCACAATATGCATTCGGGGTAGTTCATAATTTCGGCATCCTTTGGAAAGAGAGAGGTTTCCTGACCTCTCATGGAACCAAGATCCAACATGGAGACCTTATCCTCCAGCTACTAGAGTCAATACACAAACCCACAGAAATAGCCATACTAAAATGTAAAGCACACACCAAAGTTGTAGACTCTATCACCAAAGGTAATGCTCTGGCTGACGCCACAGCTAAACATGCTGCTCAGACAGAATCACTAAACACCGAAACCACCATTAGTACTATCTGTCCAGTTATCGATCCGACCAAGGATGTAGTAGACATCCAAAATCAAGCCACAGAAACGGAAAAGAGAAAATGGGAAGAGGAGGGAGGTTCACACACAGATCAAGGTTGGGTAACACAGGACAAGTCCAAATGGTTTCTCCCTGACCTAATGGTTCCCATAATGATAGAAACTGCTCATGGTCCCGCACATCTAGGAGAGAAAGGAATGTTAGACAGTCTGAATCTGATATGGCACAACAAGCATCTGCGTGCAGCAGCCAAACAAAAAGTACGAACCTGTATGATTTGCTGTCAGTTCAATCCAGGGAAAAGTGTATCCGTTGAACAAGGAGGGTTCCATCCTCCAGATCACCCCTTTGAAGTCCTACAAATGGACTACATACAGATGGAGAGATGTCGGGGATATAAGTATGTCCTCGTAGTAGTCTGTACCTTAACTCGATGGACTGAAGCATACCCAGTCCCAGACTATGGTGCCCAGATGACTGCCAAGCAATTGGTGAGGGAATTCTTCCCTCGCTACGGGTTGCCAAGAGTCATTTACTCTGACAACGGACAACCATTCTCCTCTAAATTGATGGAAGCTGTCTCCTTACTGCTAGGATACACCTGGAAGTTTCACTGTGTTAGGCATCCACAAGCAGCAGGCCTAGTCGAACGACATAACCAGACATTAAAAACAAAATTAGCAAAAATATGCGCTGACAAACAAATAGATTGGGTTACAGCTCTTCCGGTTGCCCTCTTCTATATGAGAATGGTGGCACATTCCCGGACGGGTCTGTCCCCTTATGAAATTACATTTGGGAGGCCTCCGAATATCTGGGGTGTCCCATCTCCTAAAAAGCTAATTGACATTGATGCAAATGTACTGACAGATTACTTGGCTTCTTTGATGTCTGCACTACGTTCTTGCCGTTCACAGGTGGCTGCAGCCTTTCCAGACAAGACCGCGCCCGATGAGCACCCCCTTCAGCCTGGTCAATGGGTGCTCGTCAGAAATTATGATCGAACCAGCCCTCTGGAGAAAAGGTGGACGTCCCCCAAACTGGTGCTGCTGACGACGAGGACCGCCATCAAGGTCGAGGGACGGAAAGGGTGGTTGCACGTGTTGCATTGCAAACCCTTCTACGGACCAACTCCGGACACTGTTGCTGATCCTGAGACCAGAGACACTGAAAAAACAGACTTTAAAGACACCGAAACGACAGACTTTATTTCACCCCTCCCACAACTTTTACCCCAAGAAGAGTACAAATCGCGGCTGCGATCCTACCCCAAACAGACTTGAGACATTTGCATCTGAATCCGGCCTGCCAGTGGCTATTTAAGCCCAAGACGGACGCTTGGTGAAGCGGTTGCTGGGAAGAGTCCGGTTACTGGTGCATTTTTTTTCCTCTCAAAGATTAAGCAGCCGAAATTATGAAGATAAAGACTCATTGTGCGAAACTGTTACATGACAAAGTTACCCTTTTCCTTTCTATCATGATTCTTATTTTCTGCATCATGGCTTGTCTAGGTTGGTTCCTTCATCTAGCTTTCCCGCCGTCTTCCCCCGCGCCCTTGAATAATACTGCTATGCATTCACACGTAGATCTTCCTCCACATCTCATGAACAGAAGAAAAGAGTTCTTCAATAACACATTCATCTCCACACTTCACCAACATCAATTGGTAAATAACAAAACAAATTGTTGGGTCTGTGGTTTAATGCCACATTCTGTGCACGAAGGAATGCCTTTTATTCCTCTCCCTTTTGGCTATGCTGGATCTACCTATGCACTCTCTATGATATTTTCCGCCTCTGTTAGGAACATTCCTGAGACCCCGATCAAAAACGCTAGTACCTGGAATGAGATAAAAGCAAAAACAGTACGAGCCCGTCGCAAGGATGGTAACTCTCACAGCAACATGGAGACGAGCAGACATTAGTGAAAACACCAGTTACTCCCTCTTTAATGACACCACCTCCTTTAGGGAGACATTCTCAGTCCAGAAAAGACAGACAGACCAGGGAGGATGGGCCGTGCCCCACCAGGGCCTATTCTGCGTAAGAGGAAAGGGCAAGGGTCAGAAAATGGGGGATAGTGAATGTAACAAGACCTACACCCTACCTGATCCAAATTTCCCAACGATGGCCACTGCCCCCAACACCTACTTTATCTGTGGACCTCACGCGCGCACTTGGTTGCCTCAAGGCTGGTCTGGAAAATGCTACATTGCATTTCTCCTTCCCCCAACCTACACCGCCCCAGCAGATTATCATCTCAGTGACCCCCCCGACCGTAATTAATAGACGGCGAAGGGGGGCCATAGATGCTGAAGATACAGCGGGCCAAGAGGCTGGCGATTTCTTTAAAGGAGTCATCCCATTCTGGGGGCCTATGATCAACAGCCGCCACATAAGACAACTGACTCGTGTAGTCCAGGGAGCCATAAACGAAACAGCCGGTGCATTAAGTAACATCACCGCTGAGATGGCTGCCGACAGACTCATGACGTTACAAAACCGTATGGTCCTAGACATCATATTGGCTGACCGTGGTGGTGCATGTGAACTGATCGGGTCCAGCTGCTGTATATTTATCCCAGATAATGCACCCTCGGTGTATGCCGCTATTTCCCGCCTTCATATACTTTCCAGAAAACTAGATGCAGACACTGGTGCCTGGTCCCTGACGGGTTGGCTCTGGAGCCTCCTGTCCTCATGCGGATGGAAGGTGCTTGCAGTCCTAGGTTTTGCTCTAGCTATTCTCTTCACCTGTTGCCTCTGTATTCAGTGCGGTCCAGCCCTCTGTAGTTTCTGTATCACTACCTGCATTCCCAAAACCCAGACCAGAAGGAAAGAAAGAGAAAGAATCATGTTACAGGAACAAGTAAACGACCTAATGAGTATAGAGGTGGACTAGAAAAAGCAAAGAATTTTTAAAGGGTATATTATGGGACAAGGAGGGAATGTGGAAAATGATTATTTATCATACAGTTATGTCCCATCATACACCCTCTTCCGTCACGTCCCCGAGCCCATCATGCCAAAACACGAGCACACGAGAACACGAGCACCCGAGAAAAACGAGCACGAACCGATCACGCGCTGATCATGCGCCTCATGTAGTTACACACGCGCTCTCCTTCCCCAAAATAAAAGTCAAACGCTCATCCTTATGGTCAAAGCGACTCCGAGAACCAACTGCCTCACTCAAACCGTGCATTACTGTGGTTAAGCCGATGCCGAGAACAAGACCCCCCCCCCCATCTGTAACCATTTCCCTACAATCGGGCCAATTCCGAGAAATAGGCCCCATTCTGTTAAACCACGATAACCAATTCCGAGAAGAAGAGCCCCCGAATGCTGAAACACGACAAACAGACATCCTGTCACGACCACCTCTCCCTTATCTAAGGAACCAGCCTAGTGTTATTTCTCCACACCTTCGCCTCTCTTGTGCTTCCTCATTCTAAATCATGACTCAGCCTTATCTCCTCTACCATATCTTCACTCTTTCATGACGCTGCCTCCTTTTATGGTCATGACTTCTGTTTTATTGCAACATATGATCCGTGCCAACATGACTTCTGTTTTTTGTTAACGTATGATCCGGCCATGCATTGAAGGGAAGCTCCTTCCTCTTTTCCTACTATAAATACTGTGTGTTCAGATAATAATGTTAGAGATTCTTCCGATCCTCCTCAGGTGACGGAGCTCTCCCTTAACTCGAGTTACTGAATAAAGACCCTGAATTCGAACCACCACGGACTCTGCTCTTCATACTTGAACCTATTGATATTGCCTAGAAATTCTGATCAAGGTAAATTACTAAAATATTTACCACAGGGGTAAGGGGTAAGCAGAAAAATCTGACCAGCGGCGCAACTGCAAAAGGGCTTCTGACTGACACTATCAGACACAATAGACACATATACAGGACAGGTGACGACGGAACGACAAATGGCTGACACCCTAAAACAACATAGACCACTGGCGCTCCTCTCCTGGAACGTGAGGGGCCTGCATAACCCACAGAAAATACGAAAGGTGCTGGTGGACTTAGATAGACATAAAATAGACGTGGCTTGCCTGCAGGAAACACATTTCACTGAAATTAGAGAAAAACAAATTGGAGCGAAGTGGGCCTCCTTCAGACTGACATCGTCCTACTCCACGTATGCTAGGGGAGTCCCGCTAAGGGTGAAGCGTACAGTACCATTCACGCATATAAAGTCTGGATGTGATGATCAGGTTGGTATGTGATATTGCAGGGAAACTATGGGGGCATGGTGTTAACCATAGTAAATGAATACGGTCCAAACACCGATGATCCCTCTTTTTATGCTTGAATCTGGGCGAAATTGAACGATCTCCAACCTGGCACTATCCTCTGGGGAGGAGATTTTAATACTTGTTTAGACCCTACACTGGACAGATCAACAGGACTAGACAGATTATGGTAAACATTCGGCTAAGATCATACGGGAAGGGATGGCGAACTGGAACTTAGTGGACATATGGAGACAGAGACACCCAGACAGGAGGGAAGGGATGTGCTTCTCATCAACACACCTTACCTGTTCCAGACTAGACTACTGGCTGGTAACGCGAGATGTATGCACATGGGCTACTGGGGTGGTAAACTTACCCAAGAAGTTGTCTGACCATGCACCGGTCCGAATCCAATTAGAAATTCCGACGCATACTCCGAGACAGTTCACATGGAGACTAAGGCAGACAGCATAACAAGACCAGGTATTCAAAGAGGAGCTCCACCAGGCCATACTAACCTTCTTTGAACAAAACACTGGCTCGGTCCAGAGTACAAGGACCCTTTGGGAGGCTTTTAAAGTTACTATACGGGGACATTGTATAAGTGCACACGCAGGCATACTGAAAAATTTACAGAGACAGCTGGAGAAAATTTAGGCTGACATTATCAGATTGGAGCACGACTTTGATAAGCTCAAAGTGATACGACACTGGCTGAAATTAGGAAACACATTGATAAATATAACAAATTTGCAGACGATGAGGTTAAATACATTTCACGCAAATACACTGCTCGGAATTATGGGGAGGGGGCAGGCCTGGTAAAGCACTGTCCTATAAAATCAGACCCACTCACACCACGGCGTATATCACGCAGATTCAGGATGCACAGCACAATCCAGTATACGACACCCCAGGCATAATGGAATGCTTCACCACATATTACACTCAATTGTATACGTCCCAGGTAATGGCCTCCACCTCAGACATAAGGGAATATCTGGACGACAGAGATGGCATGGTTGTCAGACACCCATAAGAAGTACTTCTGCCTCCCTGTCTCTAAAGATGAAATAGTAGATGCATTTAATTCTCTCCCCAGTAATAAAGCTCCCGGACTTGATGGACTCCCGGGAGAGTTCTACAAAGAATACAGAGATATACTAGTTCTACACTTCGCAGAAGGTACATTACCGGACACACTAAGTGAGGCTCTCCTGATAGCACTCCCGAAACCGGGTAAAGATCCTTTAGAGTGCGAATCATATAGGTCCTTGTCCCTGATAAATATTGACGCTAACATTTTAGCTAAAATAATTGCGAATAGAATACAACCGCTACTTTGTAATCTAGTGCTTCCAGACCAAGCGGGCTTCATGCCTACACGGTCTACTACCCACAACCTCCGCACCATCTTCTCACTCTACCACCACCTAGATCCGGATATGCCAGCTGCCGCAGCTCTCTTGGATGCCGCTAGGGCGTTTGACTCCGTGGAGTGGGACTTCGTGTTTGTCACACTACGTAAGATGGGATTCCCTGAACCCTTTTTAAAGTGGATTTCCTTACTGTAAACAGCACCCAAAGCACGAGTCAGGATAAATGGCTCCACATCTAAACCCATAGCGATTACACGAGGTACTAGACAGGGATGCCCACTGTCACCAATGAGGTTTGCTATAATCCTTGAGCCGCTGGCCTGTTAAATTTGCCAGAAACATTCCGCAACTGCTTTACAATTTGGCCTCAGGCCAATCGGAATAGCATTGTACGCGGATGACATGGTTCTATACACCACGCATCCGGATAGGAACCTAAACCCGCATATTAGAGAATATGTTAAATATGAAAATTACGCTGGCCTCCGCATAAATTGGGATAAACCTGTTGTGATACCACTTACCGAAGCCACATTGGAACCCGACCTACAATTCCCCTTGAAATGGTGTTCAGACCCGGTTAAGTACCTAGGGATCTAGAGTCACAGAGATCCAGGGACAGTTATCAGGGAGAACTATGGAAAGGCAATGACTAGACTAGAGGACCAGGTAGACAGATGGATAAAAAATGGCAGACAGGATAGCCCTTCAGAAAATGATAATATTGCCTAGGTTCCTGTATCTGTTCTGGAACATACCACTATGGCTAAACAAGACCTTCTTTGATAAACTACGCTCTGCCCTGCAAAGACTGACATGGGCTGCTAAACAGGCCAGGACCAGTTGGAAGATACTTACACAACCGTATCACTTGGGCGGTTTTGGGGCACCAGACTTTCAGCTATGCTTTCTTTGTACACAAGCACAACATGCACAATATTGGACGAAATCACACGCATACATACCACACATTGCAGTGGAAAAAGATAGCATTTCCCCCAAGCCACTGACTGCCCTGTTAGATTATCCAATTTGCTATACTCCAGGAGACAAGATACATACAGCCAAGTGTACCTCGAGAGCGTGGCACGCGCTGGCACACAGCGCACACAAATTACCGATATACGAGGGTGCGCTGCCCACGTCAGAACATCCCAACTTCACCGTGACTCAAGAAAAGAATATGCAGGCGTTGCTTGCGTAGATCAAACTAACCTCCATGGGCCAACTATTTCCCCATAATACATTCATTAAATGGACGGACCCCACCCTATGTGCACATCAACTCCCCCTGAAGAACTTTGCGTATTTAAGGTTGCGGGCGGCGGTAAGTTCATTGTACAGTGCCTTCCCGGCTGAGCACGAGCAATTGAATGCATTACAAATATTACTAACGGCCCCAACCCGGAAGAATTTGGTAACGCGACTGTACTCAAGATGAGCAGGCTGTGAAGCCTGAAGCAGCGCTACGTAGGTGGGAAAGGACACTGGGTGTATCAATTGGAGAAGACGACTGGCAATACAGCTGTACACAACTCACACTTCTTACGTCCAATTGTAACTTACGCATTATACATTTCAAATGTATCCACCAAATGTATTATACACCAGCTAAGCTACACAGGCTGGGCCTTAGAGAGACAGATGCCTGCCTGAGATGTAAAGCGCAGGGCGCGGACTTCTTACATGTATCATGGTCATGTCCACAACTGCAGCCATACTGGGGTGAAGTCACTACCGCACTAAATGACATGTTATCAGAACAAATCCCTAATGCCCCCTTGATATGCTTACTAGGAGCCAAGAAGCACAAACACGTTAGGCGCAGGAAATTCTTAGCGGTAGCTCTGCTACTTGTAAAAAGGCACGTAGCGATCAGGTGGGGCAGCAAAAGACCACCCATATTTAAAGACTGGATCAAAGACATGACCTATTGCAAGGAAACGTTAGAGACTTACGCAGAAGACATCCCTCAAGCTTCGAGACCCAGGGATTTCTGGGATGCGCTCGTGCAGTACTTGCAGGAAACTACAGAGACATGAATTGATAAATATCTATGATGTTGATACTGCAGTAATCGGATGAGTGACTCATGAAGGGTTTAGACAAAATGTACAGAGAGCAGCGCTACCACGGAGGGGGTTATGATGCCACATAGATATACTTAACTGTACACTGAAATGGACAAGGAGTAAGTATTAACGATTATATGTGTAACTTATATTGTAATCACAAGATGTCAAATGTACCAACTAATCTGATAAATGTGATGTACTATTTGCTGTGTAACTGCTGGTCGGAAGAAAAACAAAATTAAAAAAAAAACTTTGTGAGGCCATTATAGACTACAAGCACAACTTGTCATCTGTAGACTCTGGCTGGGCTGTTGTGCAAACCATGGGCTAGCGTCTATTTAGTCAAACTACTGGCCGACCACCAGAATATACAGGTAGGGTACACGCAGGATGGTGCAATTTTAGGATAACCTGTACCCTCCACCCAGTACTCCACACTCCCGGACTCGACTCCCTACCTGGACTCTGTACAACTTCTGTGGCTGGAGGAGGGGCATTGCCTCTTCCTTAATGAACCTTTCAAGGTGAAGGAAACTGTCCAAGTCATCGAGGGATTGCCTGGTGACAAAGCACCCGCCCTGGATGGACTAACTGCTTCTTTCTCCAAGGAATTTATCCACCTGCTTGCCCCACACCTTTGTGATATGTATGAGGAGTCAGTGAGAACTGGTGTGCACCCGCCATCCCTGCGAGAGGCACCAACTGTAACCATTCTGAAACCGATCAAGGACCCTAGATTATGCAATTCTTATAGGCCCCTCTCTATGATTAATATGGATAATAAAATTCTGGCTAAGCTAATCGGCAGGTGGTTTCTTCCCCTTTTGCCGCACGTGGTCCATCCGGACCAGTCTGGTTTTGTGTTGGCAGGTCGACAGCCCATAATCTGTGCACATCATTTGCCCTTCTCCACACTACTGACCTGACCTTAAGTGCTGCTACTACATTCCTGGACGCCACTAAGGCCTTTGATTCACTCAAATGGCCTTAAATCTTTCATCTTCTACAACACCTTGATTTGCCTGCTCTACTCCCTGCCCGTAGCCCATCATCGGATCAACAGCATGATCTCGGCCCCTTTAGCGATTACTCATGGGACTCGGCAAGGATGCCCACTATCGCCTATATTATTCGCAGTTATGATGGAGCCACTAGCAGCCTGACTACAGCAGCATCATGGAATCGTGCTCCATCCAAGACATATACTGGTCTCTATAAATGCGGATGATATTACATTATATGTCAGAAATCCATTTCAGCCACACCTCTGAAGTCACCTGGTCCGAACGCACAAGTTACTACTTGTGTAACAATATATCTGTAAGAGACATTAGTTAGTGATAGATTCCTTACCTTAGAATATCCCCAGGCGTCACACTGGATCCGGAGATTTTTGCGTAGCAATACCCCTGCGCGCCGGCAGGCGTGGTCCGCGGCTCCGCGTCCGTCATCGGCATGACGTCGGAGTACTTAGACGCCGCCCTCGCGCGCTGACGTCAGTTCTGATACACAGCTTTTCCGCGCCAGATACGCAGAGCCATGATAGAACCAACACTGGTGCCATGAAACTAGGGCCCTGAAAGGGGGTGACCTTAACTCTAGATATCGGTTTGCAGAATGGGGAGGATGGGTGGATCGGTAAGGAATCTATCACTAACTAATGTCTCTTACAGATATATCGTTACACAAGTAGTAACTTGTGCATCTGAAAGAGACACGTCAGTGATAGATTCCTTACCTTAGAATAGATAACCCAGCAATACCAACCCCGGTGGTGGGTCTGCGAACCAATAATCACACCAGAAAGTCCTGGAGGATGGAACGGCCAAAGAAGCCATCCCTCCGGACTTGGCTGTCCAGGCAGTAGTGTCTCGCAAACGTGTGCAGCGAGGCCCACGTAGCTGCCTGACAAATGTCCTCAAGGGCACTCCTCGGCCTAAGGTAGTCGCAGTGGCCCGAGTGGAATGAGCCCTCAGCCCAACAGGGGGTTCCTTCTTAGCCAAGCACAAGATGATCCACCGAGAGATGGTCCGCTTGTGCACCGCCTGTCCCTTCTTAGCGCCTACGTAACCAACAAAGAGTTGGTCATCCACCCGGAACTGGCGTGTGTGGTCTAGATAGAATGACAGCGCACGTTTTAGGTCCAGGCAATGGAGCCGCTCTTCCTCTTTAGAGGGGTGCGGAGGCGGGAAGAAGGTGGGCAAGGTGATGGACTGCCCGAAGTGGAACGCTGTGACTACCTTGGGCAGGAAAGAGGGTCTTGACCGCAACACAACCTTGTCCGGATGGACAGAAAGGAAGGGAGCTTTGGAAGAAAGAGCCTGGAGCTCACTCACTCTCCTGGCGATGGCAACCAGGAAAGCAGTCTTTAGAGTAAGAAGACGGAGAGGACAGTTATGAAGTGGCTCGAAGGGAGCACACATCAGAAAGGTAAGTACAAGGTTCAAGTCCCACTGAGGCATCACGAATGGTACAGGAGGGAACGTGTGTGATGCCCTTCAAAAACCTATTTACAATTGGGGACTTGAACAAAGATGGCTGGTCAGGTAGCCTTAAGAAGGCGGAAAGGTCAGAAAGGTAGCCCTTGATAGTGCCCAGAGGAGAGCCCTGCTGGGCAAGAGAAAGAAGGAAGAGGAGAACCTCAGAAAGGGGTGCAGCGAGAGGATCCACAGCCTTTGCTGTGCACCATGCCACAAATCTGTTCCACCTGCAGGCGTACACTGACTTTGTGGAGGGATGGCTGGCTGCCAGAATGACATTACAGACTTCAGGAGGCAAGTCAAATGGCCTCAACTGTCGCCGCTCAATCTCCAAGCTTGTAGGTGGAGACTGGACAGGTTCGGGTGGAGGACCGTCCCCTGCTGCAGCGACAGAAGGTCCTCCTGAAGAGGCAGACAAATCAAGGGATCGACAGACATGCTGAGTAGCTCTGGATACCAATACCTTCGTGCCCAGTCCGGAGCCACAAGGATAACCTGGGCCCGGTCGCGCCTGATCTTCTTCAGCACTCTGGGCAGAAGTGGTATAGGCGGAAAGACGTACATAAGACCGCAACTCCACTCGCGACGAAAAGCGTCTCCGAGCGAGTGCCGCCTTGGAAATTCCTACGCGCGGAACTGATGACATTGCGCGTTCTCTTCTGTGGCGAATAGATCTAACCAAGGCTCTCCCCACTGCTGAAAGAGGCCTTGCGCCACGTCCGAGTTCAGACGCCATTCGTGATCCATCATGCACCGACGGCTGAGTTCGTCTGCCCTGGCATTCAGAGAACCTGCCAGGTGTTGAATCACCAGGGTCACGCCCTGATGTTCCAGCCACTGCCAGAGGCGCAGAGCCTCCTGGCATAGGGTCCACGACCCCACCCCGCCCTGTTTGTTGCAGTACCACATGGCGGTGGTGTTGTCCGTGAACACCTGCACTACACTCCCCCGGACAGAGGGGAGGAATGCCTTCAGTGCAAGCCGGATCGCCCGCAGCTCCAGAAGGTTGATGTGGAGCCGGGACTCCGACGGAGACCAGAGGCCTCTGATCTCCGCCTCTCCCATGTGGCCCCCCCCCAGCCCTGGAGGGAGGCATCCGTCACAACTACGTGCTCCGGTTGGGGTAGGGAGAGAGATCTGCCGCTGACCCAATCGCGGTCTGTGAGCCACCACTGCAACTGTCTTGCAGTGCCCTCCGAGATCAAGACATGGTCGGACAAGTTGCCTTGATGCTGGGCCCACTGAAACTTCAGGTCCCACTGCAGAGCCCGCATCCGCCACCGGGCGTGATGCACCGAAAGGATGCAGGAGGCCATCAGCCCCAGAAGCCGCAGCGTCAACCTGACCGAGACTCGGGATAAAGGCTGAAAAATTGGAATCAGAGCCTGAATATCCCGAACCCGCTGTTCGGGAGGATAAACCCGAAACTGCGCCGAGTCGAGAACCGCTCCGATGAAGAGGAGCTTCTGAGAGGGACACGGGTGTGACTTCGGCACATTGATGGAGAACCCCAGCAGGTGCAGGAGGTCGGCTGTAGTCTGGAGGTGGCTGACGACTGTCTGGGGCGAGCCCGCCTTCAACAACCAGTCGTCGAGGTAGGGGAAGACTGAAACCCCCAACCTGCGCAGATGAGCTACGACCACCGCCAACACTTTCGTGAACACCTGTGGGGCGCTGGTAAGGCCGAAGGGGAGCACGGTAAACTGAAAGTGCTCGTGGCCTACCGTGAACCGCAGGTAACGTCGGTGGGCCGGCAGGACGGGGATGTGAAAATAAGCGTCCTGCAAGTCCAATGCTACCATCCAGTCTCCAGGGTCTAGGGCAGCTAAGACCTGAATCAATGTCAGCATCTTGAACTTCTCCTTCCGGAGGAAGCCGTTGACATTCCGTAGGTCCAAGACAGGGCGTAGGCCCCCTTTGCCCTTCTTGGGTACCAGAAAGTAGTGGGAGTAAAACCACACCCTACTTCTGGCCCCGGAACACGCTCGATGGCCCCCTTGGCCAAGAGGGCCGACACTTCCTCTTGCAGAAGTTGCAAGTGATCCCCCGACACGCGGTGGTACTGCTGTGACCTGGCTGGAGGGGTCACCTCGAAGGGGAGGGAGTAGCCCATTCGGACGATTTGCAGCACCCACCTGTCTGACGTGACAGTGCGCCAGTAGAAGAGGTGATGGCGGACCCTGCCCACTGGCGTCACATGGGCCTGAAAGCACAGACTAGGAGGGTTTTGAGGCGGGTGCTGCAGGGGAAGGTGTGGACTGGCCTCGCCGTTGTCCCCGACCGCCGCCACGGCGGTTTCACGGCCGCCACCGCGCTGTGTAGAAGTCTGCGGCGCGTGGCTGGCAGCACGTGTGGGAGCGCCCCTTCCTTGGCCATGAAAGGAGCGAAAGGCACCCGTTTGCTGGCGTGGGACCGAGAGGCCCAAGGACTTGGCCGTAGCCCTGGAGTCCTTAAAACGCTCAATCGCATGGTCTGCCTTGTCGCCAAAGAGGTGACGGCCATCAAACGGCATGTCTAGGAGAGTAGCCTGGACATCGGCCGAAAAGTTGGCGGACCTCAACCAGGCGTGGCGTCGAACCGCCACCGTCGTTGCCATCACTCTGCCCAGTGAGTCCGTGGTATCCAGCCCACACCGGATGGAGTAGCGCGCTGCATCTCGACCCTCCGCAAGGGCTTGGGCGAGTTTAGCCCGGGCCTCCTCCGGGCATTGTGGCAGCACGTCCGCGACCGTGTCCCACAGGGTGTGGGTGTAGACGCCCAAGAGGCATGCGGTATTGACAGACCGCAGTCCCAAACTCAGGGACGAGAACACTTTCTTTCCGAATTGCTCGTACCTCTTGGATTCCCGATCGAGTGGAGCCGTTGGGAATGCAGTCTGGGAAGTGGAGGCCTGGATGAGCAGGCTCTCGGGGGTGGGATGGGTGGGCAAAAAGCAAGGGTCACCCGGGGTCGGGCGGTAGCGTCTGGCAACGTTCCTATCCACAGGCTGACCTGTAGCGGGCTTGGACCAAGTGCCCACAAGAACGTCACACAGGGCCTCATTAAACGGCAGCAGAGGCTCAGTGGAGATTACCTGCGGTTTAAGGACCTCAGTGAGGAGGTTAGTCCTCACGGCCGCGACGGGGAGCGTAGGCCCAAGGCCTTAGCTGCCCGCGTCAACACTACATTGTAGGCAGCCCCCTCCTCCATAGCCACGGTGGGAGGGGAGACAAATCCAGTGTCTGGCGAAGTGTCAATACCACTGGCCTCCCCAAGCTCATATGTCCAGTCCTGTTGGTACTGGCACTCCTGTGCCAGAGGGTCCATAGACCCCTTCCAATCACCCTCATCACCCATCTCCTTAAGTTCAGGGTCAACGGATGGGGCCGGTTCGAGGAAATAGAAATCTCCAAACGACATCGAGAGCGGCGCCCAGCAGGACCGAATCGAGGGGAGGATTGGGGACGGCGTCGACAGGCGGCGCCGGGGGTGACACCCGCTGAGCCGGCGCCGGCGAGGTCGACCAGTGACGACCCGGATCCGGAAGTGGATCCAGTGAGGGCCTGCGGCGCCCGGACCGAAGTCGCTGGCGGCGCCGGGCCGAAGCACCCGACGGTGTCGGAGCAGAAGCACCCGACCCGCCAGGCCCTCCAGTCAGGGCCGTTGGGCCCGAAGGCGCTACGGAACCCGGCTGAGGAGGGAGGGACCTCATGGCCATGAGGTACCGCTCGACCTCCTCCAGCGTTGCATCGTGCCCAGGGACCTGCAGGTGTGGGGCAGGATGCGGCGCCTGCAACTCTGTCAGAGCCGCGTGGGTGGTGTCACCCGAACCCCCGGACGCGTCGTGCGAGAGTCGGGGTGGGTCGGAGGAACGATGACGTCTCTCCGACCTCTCATGCCTTTTACCTGAGAAAGATCCCGACGACCGATGCCGACTCCCGGAGCTACGAGGACTCCGACCCCGCGACCGGTCTTTTGACCTCCTGTGGGACCGGGACCTGGAACGGCGCGGGGCCAACTGCTGCAGCTCCAGTCGCTTGCGGGACCGCTCCCGCCTAGCCTTCGACGTCAGGGCCCGGCAGTCGGGGCAGGTGCGGTCGTCGTGGTCGAGGCCTAGACCCTGAAGGCACCGGCAATGGGGGTCGGTAACCGACATCAGTCGGTCGCACCTGTAGCAAGGTTTGAAACCGGGCATCCCTACCGGCACCGTAGGAGTCGAGAGACTCGAATAAGAGATGATCAAAAAGATCAAAAAGTTTAGTCAAAAAGTGACTAAGGGGTAGAGCTTCTCCGGATCTGCGCTAGCTGGTGCGGAAAAAAGAAGAACTGACGTCAGCGGCATCTAAGTACTCCGACGACTTCATACCGCGGACGACGCCTGCCGGCACGCAGGGGCATTGCTACACAAAAATCTTCCGGATCCAGTCGGACGCCTGGGGATATTCTAAGGTAAGGAATCTATCACTAACGTGTCTCTTTCAGATCACAGCATCATCCATTTCACCATTGTGGAAACACCCCAGCACGCCATACGCCTTGCGCAAAACAGCTGGAACAGTCACAAAACCCCAATGGACTACCACCCTCATCTCCAATACCTGCAGACCATGAACGATGTGAACCGGGGTGCCCAAAATTTCTCAGACTGAATCACCGCCAGTGTAAACAGCATCATCCCCATCAGACCACCCAATACCAAATGGTCCAACAAACACGACACCTGGTTCACCCCAGAACACCTGTCCTCTAAAAGAAAATGCAAACAAATAGACGATGGCGGTCCAGCAGAAACCATACAGACAACTCCGAGCTGAATGTGCCCTCAAGAATTATCACCACTCCCTTAAAGAAGCCAAAAAAGTCGCCTTGTCCATTGCATCAAAACCAGCAGCAATCACTCTAAGGAACTTTTCAACATAATCAGGGAATTCTACTCCCCAACTTCCATCAAAAACACAATCCCACCCATCCAGGACCTCTGCTACATCCTATCAAACTACTTCCACAACAAGATAGCAAACATCTACAGCAATTTCGACCCTCAACCGACGGAGCTCACTCGTCCAACCCATGCCGACATTCCGCACAACCACCCATCCGACTGGACACCCCTCTACACCAAGACCACCATACACTTGGACACTCCGACAGACACATGCCTACACCATGCCTTCAATCTAGGAACGGAAGAGACCTGCCCTCTACTCACGCATATCTTTAACTCTGCCATCAACTCCGCCACCTTTCCTGAAACCTGGAAAGACGCAGAATTAAGACCCCCTCTTAACAAAACCCACTGCAGACCCAAACGACCTCAAGAACTACCACCTCATTTCGCTCCTCCCATTCCCGGTGTAGGTCTTTGAGAAAGCCATTAACATCCAGCTCACAGACCACCTGGAGAGAAACAACCTACTGGACACCTCTCAATCAAGCTTCTGCTCCAACCACAGAACCGAAACAGCCCTCATAGCCGCAACGGACGACATCAGGATCATCCTCAACCTTGGAAAATCAGCTGCCCTCACCCTCCTTGACCTCTCCACTGCCTTCAGCACTGTATCCCACCACATCCTGGCCAACAGACTGCATTACAGCGACATCAGCAGCAACACACTCAAACTCATCACCTTGTTTTTCGGTGTCCCCTAGGGCTCCTAATTTAGCCCAAACCGCTTCCATATCTACATGACTCCACTGGCCACCATAGTCCGCAGCCACATTATCTCATATGCCAACAACATCCAGCTAATCCTCTCTCTCACAGAGTGCATATTCACCACCAGAAGTAAACATATGGAATGCTATGACCAGCGTTGCGGACTCGAAGACCAACTGCCTAAAATTGAACATTGATAAGATGGAAAGGGTCATCTTTGGTTGAACCCCCTACTGCTGGGACAACTCCTGGTGGTCCTCCACCCTCAGACCTGCTCCAAACCCCACCACCCACGTCAGGAGCCTGGGCATCATACTGGACAGACAGCTCTCCATGAAGCGCCAGTTGGAAGCAGTAGCCTCCTCATATTTCCACATCCTCCGAATGCTCCAAAAGATCTTCAGGTGGATCCCACTTCGCGCCAGAAAAATATAAACATCAACAGCCAACTGGACTACGCGAACACACTCTATGCTGGAATCACAACCAACTACTGAAACAATTCCAGAACATCCAAAACAAAACAGCCAGACTCATTCTTGATCTCCCAAGACGGTCAAGCATAATCCCCCAACTCGGAGACCTCCACTGGCTCCCCTCATGAAGAGATGACACTTCAAACTACTCAACCACGCGTTCAAAGCCCTCCAGACAACTCCACTCACCCAACCTAGCCCTTGCACACATCCTTTGCATCTGTCGAGCCTGAGGAGGGGGAAGACCTTTCTCCTACCTCGCTGCCAAATCTTGGAATGACCTGCCCCTCCACCTCCGGACCTCATCCTCCCTCACTGACTTTAGGAGAGCACTCAAGACCTGGCTGTTCGACTAGTCGCTCACCCACAGCGCCAGGATACACCCCGCCCCATGGGGTGATAAGTCACGCTCCATAAATCTGAACTTATTGATTGAAATCAGTCAGACAACCTAGACCCTCGCATTCGGGAATTTATACGCTTTGGCAGCAGCATGGCGGGCCTTTCAATTAACTGGCAAAAATCAATCTTATTCACACTTATGAAGGTTACACAAACTTTCACATCTGAGTTCCCCGCGACATGAGCTTGTGACCCTGTTCGTTATCTGGGAGTATGACTCAGCTGGGATGTAGAGGAACTGTGGCAGGAGGATTATAGCAAACTGGTGACGTGGCTAGAGGAGCATATGCCTGCCTGGTCAAAGCTGCCACTGTCCCTAACCAAGGGACTGGCCATTGCGAAAATGGTTATACTCCCCAAATTCTTGTATCTCTCCATCAACTTGCCGCTTCCCCTCGAGCAAGGAGGGCTGGGGGTGCTGGATATAGACTGTATTTCCTTAGTGGCTAGGTGTACTTTGAGTACTTCTGGCTACATCCTAACCTATTCCAGCCGCATACTGCATCCGAAGCTGACCATGCGGCCCATGCCTGCTTCAGGCAGCCTTGTAGGGGCCCATTTGTGAGGGTGCGACATTAGGTGGATACCGTGGCATGCACAATAAGGACATGGAATTAGCTGCGAAAAAGAACTTGCCTCGACCATATATTTGCTCTAACAGTCCCTCTCTTTGAGCATCCGCTACTCCCGACGTCAGACGATGCGGATTCCCGTGCAACTTTACCTCCCTCGAAGCAGTGTACCCGGAGGGCAGCAAAGCCACTTAACAGCAGGCGTGTATGGACGCTGCGCTCCCTTTCCTGGACTCCATGACCTACTATCACCTCCAGAAGTCATTAAGAGGGACTCATGACACGTTACCAACAGCACCCCCCACGTTCATAGTGCTGTGCTGTGCTCACCACCACCCCTTCCCTGAAAGCTTGTCACACGCATCTATGCTAGTAAGCTCTAGTTCTCTAGAAAATCAGCTCTCAGATTGCTAAAACTAGAGACTTTGACAACAGAATCTGAACTTAGAGATGTGCTGCAGTGGTCAGTTGAGGAGAAGTATCTGGGACCAGAAGAGATGAAAAGCCAGATGGACTAGAAGGAGTTTGTACCGATGTTCCTTCTCCCCAGTCAATGTACTACCATGAACTGGAAGATATTTTAAGATAATCTGCATAAAAGTACAACTACTGTGTAAGTACTGCCATATACATTTGGGGAGGGGGAGCACCAGACAAGAAGTTATTGATAGGGGGCTCTTATATAGTTGGTACTGCTAAGGGCCACTTATATCCAACCAGGAGAGATGGTTACTGACTTACTGGGATGGATTTACTTGGGTCTTGGCCAACAGAGTGCCCTACAGTGTATATACCAGGGTTGAGCTGTACATGATCACTGTAAGAGCTGCCATTTCTAGGCAGTTTCCCAGGATTTTTCACAATTTTGCAGGACACTATATTTTAGCTGTCTTTAGAACTCTGTGCCCATTAACCCTGCTAACTAGTAGTAAAGTGCATGTGCTCTCACTTTAACCACAGATAAATAGGCTTAATCCTGATTGGCACATTTAACTTACCTGTAAGTCACTATTATATAGTGTAGAAGTGTACTCAGATGCTGAAAGATAAAGGAGAAGTGAACTACAGCATCTACTGTGCCACACACTATAGTGGCAATGCAAACATGGGTTCAGGCCTACCTTGTGTAGCCGGACTATTGCAGTGTAAACTTGCAAGGAAATATGTTAAAACAACTGCTTGGCAAATGTGCAGAGTTCACATACAACACTTGGGGAACACTTGAAAGTAGAGCGAACAGGCTACCCCATTAACTAGGGCAGGCCCAGGTGTACTTCCCACTCACTAGCTAGAGCCAAGAATAAAAGTGGCACACCCAGGCACACACTTCAAAACTCTTTCTGGACCTGCGGACAATCAGAAGACGTCTGGACCTGCCGTGTGTGGCCTGAGAAGAACTCTAAAAGACTGGACTTGCTCTCCCTCTCATACCCTGGACAAATAAGTTGACTCCAATGGTGATAAATTGACCTCCTGTTGAAGCTAAAGGGACACAAGCTACAAGAGGCCTTTGCCTGCAACTAACCAGCTGACCAGTAACAACTGGACCTGGACTGGACCCAGCTCTTTGCCTCTGCCGAACATCCTGTGGGTTTCTTGGTTCCTCCCCTGAAGTCCTGGGGGCCTTTAGAAGTGAACTCCTGTGGTTGACTGGGACTTAAAGGACTAAAGTATGAAGGTAAAATCTTTGATCACGATGAACCTGGTTGGCATATGCGACCCAAGCTCCATCACTGTCAATGTCAAATTGCTCCTAGATTCTGGACTACCGCAACCATTGATTATCATAGGTAATTTATGCTCCTTGGCACTATTCCTACTTAAAACTTTTACATTTAATAACTTCGGTTCTCCGTACTGAATTTGTCATTTTATTTATTAAATTGTACTCATTTTTTCTAATATGGTTCGGGATTTTTATTGTATTTTTGTTTACTTTTTGATACAGCATAAATACTTTACACATTACCCAGAGTTAAGCCTGTCTGCTATGTACCGGGGGGGATGGTGAGCTCACATAAATGTTGTGACTTTGCGGTTCACTCTGACATGGTCTAAGATTATTCCTCGAGGTTGGTAGTCATCCATCCCAAAAAATTTCTTTCAATTACCACAATAGTGTGGTTATCTTTTGGGCACTCCAACCTTTGATACCTTCTTGGGAACAAAAACCAACGCCTATGGATACATCCATCTCCAATTGCCTTCCTTTAGGCTGGTTATGACTCAGCGCCGAGTTTCTTTCCCTAACATATTTTCCCATCCTACGATGGTTGTGTATTTTTTCCTATGTCTTTTTAACAGCCACTATGATCCGAGGAGAGCAACATAGCTCTTCCACATTATAGACTGAGAAAACAGAGTATGTCATGGTAATAATACTTTCTAAGCTTGTATGAGGCTCCTTGAGAGACAATAATAACTGGTCATTATTCACGGTTAGCTGACAGGCCCTTGTGCTGTTTTCTATGTGTTCAGAAGATCAGTACCTCCATTGAACATGCTCCTATAAAGGACCTTCCAAACTATTCTAAAAGCATTATTTTATTCCAGTGAAGCCCCTTTAACACACCCTTTAGTTTTCCACAGTTCTCCCTTAGAATACTTAATGGCGATTTCTGAGCCACACAGAGGACTCTGCAGCGATATAAACTGAATACCACCATTCTCAGTAGCAAGAACGCTAGACTTTTCCAGGGTTTGACCCTCTACAAACAAGACTGATATCTCTTCCCTTGATCAGAGCCTTAAATTAAGATTTGCTCCTTATTACTTCACTACCATGATGAAATAAATCTTTCCTTTTCCGGCTGGTTCTCTTGAGGGGTCACAACCACACATCCTTAGGACCTGGTAACAAAGCCAACTTACTTCAATTACTCTTCAGTCCAGCATCGATACCATCTCGTCTATACATTTCCTACTGTCTCACACATATAACAACATTTCAGTCACATAAAAGAAAAGGTATTTTCCCCTCTTACCTATTCTACATCATAACAAACTGGGTCTGTCCCTTCAGTAATCGAACATAGGAGCATATAACAGAAATGACAGTGAATCACTGTAAAGGCAGAGATATTCAGTTACTATTACAAGAGCCATAGGCTTTTTATTATATAGTAGTCTTACCATTTTAGCCTACACAAATCCAAGGACCACATAGAGAACTAGATTTTTAATGTGCTAGGGTACATGCAATGATAAAAATACACTATACAGAGGATTTTCAGCATTTATTTTTTGTGAATTAGAGTGAGTATTTTCCAGTGGTTATTAGGGTTCACACACTTTGCGTTTTCTACAGCATTCCATTTAAAAAGTCACTTTTGTATTTTATGTAAGATGTTTTAGTGGATTATTCTTTTTGCATAGGATCTTGTGTAAATCAGAGAGGCACAACCTACAATATTGGTGAAACCGAACCATTATGCACATACTGTAAACTCCTACATGTGACCTGTAAGGAGTAAGTTTGAATGTTTGCATGTTATAACAACCATTCAACCTAATGCTTCGCTAAAATGGGCAGAAATACAGACTTATTAACTGGCAAAAATCAGTGGCTACTTGCCTTTTTAGGCTTCAGGGCTACGCACTCTGTTTTCTGGTCCATTATTACTATACCACCGGTGAATAATAAACTATTCTCTTTGGGTATAATAACAAAAAATGCTGACCCTTAATTTCAGCAACAGCCTGAGGCAGAATTTAACATGGTTTGATGGTTGGCATAGGCGACCGAAGGTGCCTGCACCAGCCATCAGAGCTATTGTCCAGAGCTGGTACAGCCACTCGCCTCAGGGGTCTGGCACTTATCAGTGCTTCCGCATCTGTGATATGCAGAAGCGTCCTAGGTAGAGGAAGCCTCGAGTGCTGTAAGCCTAATCTCTGCAGGGTCCCGGGGTACACATCTGTCCCCCCACCCTTTCCAAACTTGTCAGAGTTAGTAAAACGTGGGGTGAAAAGTAAGAGACTGGCACGGGGTACCTGCAACTGTTGAGGTTTGAGATTTCAGTTTCATTCTCAACTGTTAAATCAAGCGGGAGGGAGCAGTGTGGCTGCTCCTCTGAGTGCAAATGGTGCAGTATTTGCTCAAAAGTGACCTGCACAGGCACCAAGGTACGTAAACAAACGCAATCAAATGTTATTTATATGCACTAGATTGAGTGTCGAGAAGTGTGAGAATGTGCATGTATGGATGTGTCTATGAGTGAATATGTGTGAGCGATAAGGTAAGAGAGAGAGTGGGTATAGGTGAGAAAGTAAACGCATGAGTGAGAATAAATAGGAGTGATTGCAAGTGACAGATTGAGAATGAATGACTGAGTGCGAGTGAGTAAGAGTAAATGCCTGCAAGAGAGTTAGTTAGAATGAATAAGGACATGCCTGACAGTATGACCAAGAATGAAAGTGAGTGACAGAATGATGGCGTATAACTGAGTGAAAAGTGAGAATTGAAAATGAGTAAGAGTGAATTCAACGGAGTCGGAAAGAGAAATTAAGAAATAATAAAAGTGAGTGCAAGTATGAATAAGAATCAGTGAATTAATGAGACGGAGTGTGAACAAGCGAAAATTAGAGTGAGAGCAAGTGAGGGTGAAGAAGAGAACGAGTGAGTAAATGTAAATGGCTGTGAGTGAGAATGTGGTGTGGTACTTGTGAGCCTGCAGTAGTCCCCGACATACTGAAGGCAATTCTTGGCTTACGCCGACACCTATTGCAAAATCTTGGCATACTGGAGGTAATACTTTGTACTGACATACTAGAGGTAAAGCTTGGCATATAGGAAACCATTGCAAAGTGATGCCACTTTCGTACTGGAGGGAATTCAAGACACATTGGGCACGCATGGAAAAATGCTGGCACGGACATACTTGGGCCAATTCTTGGTATGTTGGCCAACAATGGCAAACTTCTGGTGCAGCCTAATTGTAGGAAGTTGTTGGCCATATCCATTCTGTCTGGGAGGGAGGAAACCATTACAAAATAATGGCCATGATACTAGATACCACTCAACAGAAGGGTTGTCCACAGTATATGCACAGCATAAGTGCACACTGTTAGGTATTGTAAGTAATTTTAGCAAAAAAAACGCATTCAAGGACTATAGGGGGCAACTATAACTAACTACTGTCCCTGACACAAGGGAGTTTTTTTTTTTTTTTTAAACACACTCGATTGTGCCCACAATATATATATATTTTAAAATGATAGGGTCAACTCCTTGGGGGCGTTAGGTTTCATTGGTTTGATATCATGAAGGGACTCCCATTATTCAATGACTGCTCTTTATATATATGCGTTTGAGCAAATGTATGTAAAAAATCTGCTTTAAAAATGCACTAATTAACTCCACTTCTTTCAAAATCGTGTCTGTGGAAAACTCTCTTCTCAAACCCTACAAGAAGTAGTCAGGCTCAGTTGCTGAAATTCTCGCCAAGTGTTACGGTCCACCAATTTCAAAGCTCACCAGATATTTGCAGTTTGCATTGTGTTCTATACAAACAAAGAGCTAAAAAAATTCAAATCTTACATTATCTTTTGGCAACTTGTGAAGTGACATGAGAGCGTGCATCTTTGCCCAGGTCACAGTCAACAATAAAAATGGACCCCACATTAACTTTTTTGAACAATTAGAAGTGAGAGTTACCAGCCATTAGAATACAATGTAGATATATAAACATTTGATTTACTGGTACAGTTTACAACCAACAAAATTACGACCAACAAAATTACAAGAGTATATCACTATACAACAGGCATTATGTATGCATGCCAAGTTTATAGAATGCATACCTCTTTTAATCTGGATTTTCTGTGCAAAATAGGATTCTCTGCTCTTGAACGGGCAAGTGACTTTGCAGGTTGAGGACATCTGGAATGTCTTCTTGATCTTTGTATTTCATGTTTTCTTGGTTTCTCGGATCTTTTACAACCTTTCGGCCTCCCTGGTCCTTTTTTTATTATTGGCAGCCATTGCAATTTTACATTATCTTCATGAAGTGGATCAGAAGACTTCTCTGCTTCTACAGATCGACCGGACTAAACGTTTTACAGTCAGTAAAATTCAAACCCAAGGTAAAATTAAGAAGCATTTTAGAGTGCTCAAAAAATAAAACATACCACGTATTTCCATATATTTCATTCTTACTTTTTTACCACCAGTAGGAAAGAAAAAAGAAAATTACTTAGCTTTAACAATAGATTTCCAGAAGAGGTCCTTTCTTTTGGCACATAGTCCACTGAAATTAGGCAAGGATTTTTCATACCTAGTTCCGATGAGAGCAGTATCATTTCAAAAAAGGGAGCATGGGCAGGTCAAATGTGCATAATATGCATTAACAGACTTTGTCAAAGCAGAAGAAACAATGTTTTAAACTGGTAAGCTCTCAGATAAACGTACGCAGGTCCCATCTTAACTTGTGTGATGAAATGTCCACATTACATAACTCAATGTAAGTAACAAAGTTATTTACACTGGTTTCTTTCTGCTATTTCTTTGTCCCTACACCATTCGATTTTTATGGTCTGGCTTGACAGCTCATCTGTTGCCAGACAATTGTGTGAGAATCACCAGGAGAGGGGCTTTGGCTCCGCTCATGTAGGGAGCCATGAGTAGGTTTTGGTTGGACAGAAGTTGTGTGTTTACACAATAAATTGCTTACCCTTCACACTACAGGGGGCCTTTTGTTTATTAGTGCAACTGCCTAAGCTTGAACTTTGAGGGGCACAAACATTCTTTAATTTAATGTAATGTAATTCTATTAAAGTTTCTTAGATAGCTAAATAATGTATGCCATTTTTCTGTGGTAGCAGTACATGGGAGGATGGCACTCATTAACGTACATGTATGTTTAGGTCTGGCTTGACAGGGCATTCATAAGCCAGACATTTTTGAATTGCCATTGCTAG